>NW_026057585.1:99293996-99301583 GCF_023721935.1 Panthera uncia
ATTTTTGGGACAGAGAGAGACAGAGCATGAACGGGGGAGGGGCAGAGAGAGAGGGAGACACAGAATCGGAAACAGGCTCTAGGCTCCGAGCCATCAGCCCAGAGCCTGACGTGGGGCTCGAACTCACGGACCGCGAGATCGTGACCTGGCTGAAGTCGGACGCTTAACCGACTGCGCCACCCAGGCGCCCCTTTTTTTTGAATTCTAAAGAGACGTATACTTCAAATGAAATCATGTGGGCCAATGGTCCAGCTAAAATGATAATCAAATTTGATTCCGTTTTGTGTGTGTGTGTGTGTATGTGTGTGTGTGTGTGTGTGTGTGTGTGCGCTAATAGGACAAAAAGCCATAAGATCCAGGAAATACCCCCAACCAAATCTTCCTTTGGTTCAGACATTCGACACAATGAGCTCTACTAATGTGAGGAGGGAAATTATGACAGGGCCCAAATTTGAGGTCAAGGGCAAAATATCTCAGACCTTCAGGAAGAGTTTTGGAAAGAGTTCGGATGTCTTTGCACATCTTGTGGTCCCCTCCACCCTTGTGTCTTCTGCTTTGTGACTCTCCTCTCTGAGACAGGGTTTATGTTTTGTTGTTGTTGTTGTTTAATGTTTTTTTTTTAATTTACTAGTGAAGTGTAATTGACAAGCAATGTTATATTAGTTTCCGGTGTAGAACATAGTGGCTCAATTCTGTACATTACTCAAGCTCACCACAATTATAAGTGTAGTCCCCATCTGTCACCATAGGGTGTCATTACAGTGTCATTGACTATACTCCCTGTGCTATACTCGTCATCCCTGTGCCTTATTTATTTTACAACTGGAAGTTTGTGTCTCTTGAGCCCCTTCATCTGTTTTGCCCATTAAAAAGAATTGGTTTATGTGTTTTTAATTCTTGAAACCACTAAACATAATATTTGATATACTAATCGAGGAAACGGGTAGGAATGAACAATTCTAGAATGAACACCCGTGAGCCCGTAGCCCAAACAGGGTCCGAGAGCAGAAGTTGCCAGACCCCGAAGGACCAAATCTGAGGCTTTGTATGGCTTCTGAGCTAAAAGTGATTTTTACATGTTTAAATTGTGAAAAACAAATCAAAATAAGACTAATATCTCATGACATGTATGTATGTATGTATGTATGTATGTAAAATTAAAATTTCGGAGTTCATAAATAAAATTTTATGGGAACACTCAGCCACACTCAGGTGGCTTTTGCATTACAACAGCAGAGTTGAGTAGTTGTGCAAGAGACTGTATGGCCCACAAAGCCTAAAATATGTAACATCTGACCCTTTATAGGGTCAGGGTCAAGGTCAGAGCATCCTCTCCGTGTTGCTTTTCCTCCCTCATCTTCTGCCTACCTCTCCACCTCACCCCCAGGCATCGTCTCTCAGGAACATCAATTCGATCGATTCCCTTGCTTTAAAAAAAATCATCGCTCACATATTTATGTACTCCAAAACTATGTTATTTAGTTTTGCTTGTTTTTTAGCCTTATGACAATGGTATTACACTGTATGTGACTTGGTTTAATCACTCAAAATTTTATTTATAAGATTCATTCATATAATTGTGTGTAACTAGAATGCATTCATTTTAACGATTGTATAATTTTGCAAATATACAATAATTTATCAATGCGTTCTGAATCAAAAGACATTTGAGTCGTTTGTAGTTGTTTTTTTTTTTTGCAATTATAGGCAATGTTGGTATGAATTTTTTTTTAACATTTATTTATTTTTGAGACAGAGAGAGACAGAGCATGTACGGGGGAGGGTCAGAGAGTGAGGGAGACACAGAATCTGAAACAGGCTCCAGGCTCTGAGCTGTCGGCACAGAGCCCGATGCGGGGCTCGAATTCACGCACAACGAGATCATGACCTGAGCTGAAGTCGGACGCTCAACCGACTGAGCCACCCAAGCGCTCCGGTATGAATGTTTTTTTTCATGTGTGTCTTGTGGAAGAGTGTCTCTAGGGAAACTTCCTCCGAGTGAAATTTCTGGACCTTTGGGCGTATGAATGTTCAACTTTATGAACTAAGTTATGCAGAAATAACAAATGTCCCTCCCTGGCCCCCCCCCCCCCCCCCCCCCCCCACAATCTTTATGGACTTGGACAAAACAACAGGTGCATTTCTTGCTATCATTACATGGCCACGGCAGGCTGAGAGTGGCTCCGTCCCACGTGATTTCACTCGGATTTAGGGGGAGGGGGAGCTTCTATTTGGAACACTGGCCGTCTCAGGGCAAAGGCATACGTGCCACTTTGCTCAGAGCTGGTTGGTTAGAGTCTAACCTTTAGAGCGAGTCATGTGGTGAGGCTGGCATCAAACAGGGCAGAGAGCGTAATCTTTGCGCAGGGAGGGCCAGAAAATATGGCCAAACAATATAACTCTGCTACTGTGCTCAACGCTTCTCAGAGCAGTAGTTCTAACTCATGGTCTTGTCAGCCTCACCAAATCCCATCATTGCTACTGTCTGGGATTGGCAGACTCTCGATTTTGCCCATCTAGTGGGTTTTAGAGGGTGGTTTCACTGTGGTCTTATTTTGTATTTCCTGAATTACTGATGAGCATCTCATCCCGTGTTTTTGTATCACTGGTGTTTCTTTTTGTGACACGCTTGCTCATGTTGTTTGCTCGTTTTTAAACACTTGGTTGTCTTTTGCTTATTGGTTCGTCATTCTTTATATATTCGCGATAATAATCTTTGGTCGCCTGTACGTATCATGAATATCTGCTTTGTTTGTAATTTTTTTCTCTTTTTCATTATGGCCTTCTCCGTCTTTCCGGTAATCGGCAAAAAAGTTCTGACTCTGGTTAAGTTTACAACTCGTTTCTTATATCATCAACACATTTTTGTTTCTTGATGAAAGAAACCCTTCGACGCCTCAGTCTCATAAAGATACTTCCACACCTTTTATTCTGAAAGTTTTAAGTGTAATCTCTCAAGAACTGATTATTGTGTGTGCTGGGAGGTGATGGTCCAATTTTGAGCTCTGTATGCCGATAACCGCCAGACCTGGTGTCATTTATTCCACGGTCCATCATTTCCCCATGGATCTACACTACTGCCTCTGTCCTTCTCCAAGTTCTCCATATCCGTGGGTGTGTTCCTGAGCTCTCTGTTCTGTTCCACTGGTCAACGAGTCTGTCCCTGTGCCAGTACCACACTGTCTTGGTTACAGTAGATTTATAAAAACTCTTGATCCTCGGTAATACGAGTATTTAATTCAATGTCCCACAGAGTTTTATAAAGTTTCTCCAGAAGCTTTGCTCGTACATCTTTTATTAGATTTATTTCTAGGCACCTTCTTATTTTATAATTTGATGTGTTTGCTTCTTGTTTTATAATTTTGTTTTATTTATTTTTCTATTAAGTTTATTTATTTTGGGAGAGTGAGAGAACAAGAGCAGGGGAGGGGCAGAGGGAGAGGGAGAGAGAGAGAATCCCAAGCAGGCTCCACACTGTCGGCACAGGGCCCGATGCGGGGCTCGAACTCATGAACCGTGAAATCACGACCTGAGCTGGAACCAAGAGTTGGATGCTTAACCAACTGAGCCACCCAGGTGCCCCCATAATTATATATATATATTTTTAATTTTTTTTAACGTTTATTTACTTTTGAGACAGAAAGAGACAGAGCATGAACGGGGAAGGGTCAGAGAGAAAGAGGGAGACACAGAATCCGAAACAGGCTCCAGGCTCTGAGCTGTCAGCACAGAGCCTGACGCGGGGCTCGAACCCATGAACCGTGAGATCATGACCTGAGCCAAAGTCGGACACTTAACCGACTGAGCCACCCAGGCACCCCCATAATTATATTTTTATTTGTTATTATTTTTAAATAGTCTCCACCCCAACACGGGGCTCAAACTCACCACCTGGAGATCAAGAGTTGTGTGCTTTACCGATGGAGCCGGCCAGGTGGCCCTTGTGTTTGCTTTTTAGATGATTGTGTTTATTGTGGAAGCATAAAGATATAATTGATTTGATTCTATTAGTTTATAGCCAGCCTCCTTGCTAAACCTTCTCTTTTTTTAATGTTTATTTATTTATTTTGAGAGAGAGACCTCGAGCAGGAGAAGAGCAGGGAGAGAGAGACAGAGAGAGGGGGGGAGAGAGAGAGTCCACTCTGAGCGTGGAGCCTGACACAGGGCTCAGTCTCACGACTGAGATCATGACCTGAGCTGAAATCAAGAGTTGGGTGCTCAACCCACTGAAGCACCCAGGTGCCCCTTAAACCTTTACTTCCGGTAGTACGTATGTAGATTTTGGGGGGTTTTCTGTACAGATAATTGTGTTATTTACTATAATAATAGTTTCTTCCTTTCTAGTCCTTTGTCTTTTATGTCTTTTCTGATTGACTTAGTGCTGGTCCTACAGTACAAAGTAACAGTCTTTTCCATCTTATCTATAGGGGATATTTTCAGGGGATTTTTTGATAAATGTAATCAGGTTAAGTTCCCTTCTGCTCCTGGTTTGTGCAGACATTAAGTTTTTAATTTTAAATCATGAATGCATGTCAAATTTTACCAAATGACTTTTCTTGGGGGAGAAAAAATAATTTGATTGCCGATGACTCAGCCAGAGGTTCTATCATCTTTGATTTGGATCTGAACTTCAGCCACATTCCAAGAAAATTACTGTCTGAAGGAAATTGAATGTCATAATAGGTATTCCTGTTTCCTCTCTTCTTTAAAGGATGTATATTTAAAAGTACTTTGGTGGATGATAAAATTATATGCGTTCAGAAAAAAATGTGTTATTTAAAATTTTTTTAATGCTTATTTATTTTTGAGAAAGAGAGCGTGAACGGGGGAGGAGCAGAGAGAGAGGGAGACACGGAATCTGAAGCAGGCTCCAGGCTCTGAGCTGTCAGCACAGAGCACGACAAGGGGCTCAAACTTAAGGAGCCGTGAGATCATGACCTGAGCTGAAGTCGGATGCTTAGCCAACTGAGCCACCCAGGTGGCCCCATCAAAAATGTGTTATTTTAATTTAAGTAGATGGAATACCTTTATCTGCCTTTGAATCTTGTGGATAACAAAGGCCACTTCAGGAACAAGGCTCGGGAATAAATTCTGATGTGGCTTCCTTTCTCCGCTTCCGACACCCGATGTTTAATTTTCCCTTGGCCATTATCCTCAAAGGGATTGGTAGTGGCCTACCATCATGGGTCACCCTCACTAACTCAACTAAATTCATCTGTCCCAGATAAGAAACACGGAAAATCCACCGTTTATTATGCCTCGCTGACAGAGGCTGTGTTTATGACACAGATTGTATGATACTTTTAACATAGTAGATTTTGGTAAAATGTGTAAAATTTAAAAATGAAAACCACGGCAACTTGGAGAATGAGTCATTTTTTCCTTAAGTGGCAGTTAACAGAGGAAGGAAATCAAAACAGAATAATAGGATCCCCTTTAAGAGTTAATTTAGGAATCCAAGAGTTCAGTTTAATAGAAATGAGTGTACATTTTTACAAAAATAGATGAGCATATTTAGGGAGGAACAAGTTGGAAACGGTTTTCTAAATACTTAAAAACAAGCTTAGGTTACTTCTGAACAAATTTTTATTTTATTTTTTCTCTGGTGGAAGGTGTCATTCTGATGGAAACTTTTGATATGAGGGGCATACAACTGCTAAAGTGAGTGTCTTCCTTCTGTGGAGAGCAGACATTTCCATCTGTGGGTGGGATGTACGAGTGGGCGTCTGCTCTGGTGCGTTATATGCGGTCTGTGGGGTGGGGGTGGAGTGGTGGGAATATTGGTCATTATTGATGTTTTTAAAAAAGGGATTCTATAATAAAACACAAAGTTACCATTTTCACAGAAAAAAAAAAGAATATCTAAGAAAAACGCTTATCTTGTATCTTACTTTCTTTTAAAGCTTATCTTTTAGAAAGTTCACGTTACTCTTGCAACATTGAATTGTAAAGGCTAATAATGAAATAACATGTCATTCTTTGGGAACCATGGAGGCAGACTTTAGTGCCAAGGTATGTGAAGGATTTAGAGTTTGGGATTTCTTGCTCCCAGCGACTGACATTTTAGTCACATGAAAACGAATGCTTTTTATACCAGTATTGATTCTGATAGCTGTCTTTAGAATTGTCATTGAAGCCTGTCAAATATGTCCTTTACAAATTCGGGTGAGTGGGGAAGGGGCAGAGAGAGAGGGAGACACAGAATCCAGGCTCCAGGCTCCAGGTTCCAGGATGTCAGCACAGAGCCCAACGCAGGGCTCGAACTCGGGTACTGCAAGTTCATGACCTGAGCCGACATTGGATGCTTAACTGACTGAGCCACCCAGGCTCCCCGTGAACAGGCTGATTCTGATGAACCTATCGAAGGGACTGACTCTGAAATATAAATGACCCATTCGCTAAACTAGCATCCTTCCAGTGCCCTGCACCTGGGGCCATGTGAGGGCACAGAGACAAAGGACCCACTGCCTGCCTGAGGGCTTTGAGTCCAGGGGACCGACCAGTACAACCCGAGAAGGATGCAATGTCACCAGGACCTGCTCTGTGCCAGGAATACCACTGTGCAAGTAGTTGGAAGGAGCACTGCCTGCCTAGTACTCCCAGCCTGGTAGGGAGACAGCTGTCGTGGGGGAGGGGGGGACTCTGTGCCAGTGGGAAGCCCACTTGAGAAGGGTTGGAGGGAGGGCTTCCTGGAGAAGGAGGAGGAGCCATCTACTTCCACTGTGTTTCCCAGAAGGAGCAAAGACCCCAGGCAAATGGGAGGGAGGGCTGGGGCTGGGGACCAAGGGCAGATGAAGGAAGCTATAGGGCCAGCAGGGACCAGAAACCCAGATTTCATAGGCTACGTGAAGAAACTTGGATTTTATTTATTTTTTTAATGTTTATTTATTATTGAAAGACAGAGTCAGAGTGTGAGCAGGGGAGGGGCAGAGGGACAGGGAGACAGAATCCGAAGCAGGCGCCAGTCTGAACTGTCAGCACAGAGCCTGGTGTGGGGCTCGAACTCACAAACCGTGAGATCATGACCTGAGCTGAAGTCGGACACTTAACTGACTGAGCCACCCAGGCGCCCCAAGAAGCTTGGATTTTAAACTGTGGATAATGATTGCAGAGCCAGGTTAGGTATCTGAGCAGATACGCACTTAGGAAAGATCTCCCTGATTACAGTAAGGAAAATGGATTAATGAGAGTCAAGACTCAAAGCCCTCAGGTGGCCAGTGGGTCCTTTATCTCCAAGCCAGATGAGGGGGCTCCTACAGGAGTCGGGGTGCCTGTCAGGGTGGGGCACAAGGCCTGGTTTCTGGCCAGGGCAGCTGTGGGGAATGATGCACAGGCAGAGCCGAGGCCCTGCACGAGGAGATGAGGGAGGAAGGGGCTGGTCCAGCATCAGCACGGACCCTGGGGGTGCCCCGCGGAGGACCACGTTGGTGGTGGGAGAGAGGGACAGGGAAAAGTGGCCTCACAGAGAACCAGGGCAGGGTGCCCAGAACCAGCGGATGAAAACAGAGTCAGGAGGGCCAAAGTCACCAAGAGGCCAGGAGGTGACAGTAGAACATACCTTAGGTTTGGCAACAAAGCAGTCACCTT
>NW_026057585.1:99301593-99305683 GCF_023721935.1 Panthera uncia
CCTGTACACTTAAAAATGGTTAAAATGGTAAATTAAAAAAATGTTTATTTATTTTGTTTTTTTTTTAATGTTTATTATTTTTGAGAGTGCACAAGTGGGGGAGGGGCGGAGACAGAGTTGGGCGGGGGGGACAGAGGATCCGAAGTGGGCTCCATGCTGACAGCGGGGAGCCCAATGTGGGGCTTGAACTCACAAACCATAAGATCATGACCTGAGCCAAAGTTGGATGCTCAACTGACTGAGCCACCCAGGCGCCCCAAAAATGTTTATTTATTTTGAAAGAAAGAGGGAGAGTGAACAAGCAGGGGAGGGGCAGAGAGACAGGGGGAGAGAGAGAAAATCCCAAGCAGGCTCCTTGCTGTCATCACAGAGCCTGACATGGGGCTCAATACTATGATCCTGGGATCATGACCTGAACTGAAATCAAGAGTCAGACGGTCAACTGACTGAAACACCCAGGTGCCCCAACTTTTATTTTTTTTTATTAGACAAATAACTTTTATAGACAATTAAGAAATACTTTTTTTACATTTAAAAAATGATAAACCCACCATTTGCTCATGTGGCTTTGTAAGAGAGGAAGGGTCTGTTGAAGATGACCCACATAGGATGCTGGGATGTGGATCAGGGCATCTTCCTATCAGTGTTAATGACAGAAGAAAAATTATCCTTTCATCTTTTCTGATTTTATCTAAGATAATCTATCTAAGTGTCAAAATAAAATTTTCTAGTCCTGGGGTGCCTGGGTGGCTCAGTCGATTAAGTGCCTGACTCTTGATTTTGGCTCAGGTTACGATCTCATGGTTCGTGGTTAGATCTCCACCTCAGGCTCTGTGCTGGTGGTGTGGCGCCTGCTTCGGATTCTCTCTCCCTCTCTCTTTCTCTCAAAAATAAATGGACAAACTTAAAAAAATTAAGAAATTTCCCGTCCCAATCAAAGAAAGGGAATTAAACATTTATCCTGCCTGTCCCATATACATCATATTTCAGGGCAACCAAATATCCCCGATCGGGGAGGGAAATTATGATACCAGAAAGCAACAGCAATGACACCGTTTTGCAGCCCTTAATGAAGTAATTAATTCAGACAAAGATCATCAAAGGAGGAAACCATCAGATAAAAGTGAAGACTGAAAAATAGAAGAATGGAAACATGTGTAAGTACATAGATACAGACACACCGATAGAAGGCTGGCTGGACAGATGGAGGAGACAGAACCTCTAATCCACATGGAAGAGGTCTCGTGTTCACTAAGATTTCAAAGCTGAATTCACTATGTAATCCCTAGACCCTGCCCCTCCTCCAGCATCCCTGCCCTCTTGCTTGAGGAGGCCTTAAGGCGAACACTCTTACGCAAGGACCTGGGTCCTGTCCCTCACCCTCACCATCAAGCCTATTTACAACCTCAGGCATGTCTCCAACTGCACAAATGTAACCCCATCATTGTGCTGCCCGCCCTTGATCAAGGGATTCCCAGTGTCCCCAGGGTGAAGTTCAAAACTCCCAGGTCACCATCCCAGCCAGCACCAAGCCAGTCTTGCATTGAATTGCCAGTTCTCCGCACATACCAGCTGTTTCATGACTCTGGATTCGACCGCAGGCTTTTACCCTCTGCTTAAAACACCCTATCTGCCTGACAAAATCCTGCTCTTCCTTAAACATCTGCCAAAGCAGCCTCCTTCTGTGAGTCCGACCTCCCTCCATAGACCCCTCCTTCCCTGGGCCTCCCGCTGTATGCATATTGGCCCCGTGTCCATCCATCCATCCATCCATCCGTCTTCCTGCCTGGCTGTAAAACCCTTGAGAGAGGAAGTGTGGCTTACTCATTCTCTGAATCCTCAATTCCTATGTAGTATATAGTATGTGCTTAAATGCTTCCTAAATATATTGCCTGTCTCCTTTAAAACAGAGGCAGGGAAAGACCTGACATTTCATCTTAAGGAACACTGCAAGGGAAAAAGAGATTTATCTGCCTGATTAAACTTTTGGTGATTCCTGACAATTTCCAGCAGAAAATCGGAGGCCAATTATAATCTGATTAAGATTTTAAACAGATTTATTTTTGTAGTTACACTCTTATTATATAACATTCTCCAAGGATCCTTTCGTGCAGTGAAGGAAGGAGCAAAGCTCACTGACCTGGGATTTTCGATTTGCCTCATATACTCCATGTATGGCCAGTTAGAGGGTACACAGGCAGTTTAAAAACCTTCCAGATTTAAACAGTATAGAGGTTCCTCAAAAAGTAAAAATAGAACTACTTTACAATCCAGTAATTGCACTACTGGGTAGTTACCCAAAGAATACAAAAACACTAATTCAAGGGGATATATGGACCCATGTTTAGAGCAGCATTATTTCTAATAGCCAAATCGGGGAAGAACCCCAAGTGTCCATTGATAGATGAATGGATAAAGAAGATGTGATGAGCACGCACGTGCGTACACACACACACACAATGGAATATTACTCAGCCATCCAAAGGAACGAAATCTTGCTATGGCAACAACACGGATGGAGCTTGAGAGTATGATGGTAAATGAAGTCAGAGAAAGACAAATACCACGTGGTTTCACTCACGTGGAATTGAAGAAACAAAACAAGCAAAGATTAAAAAGAGAGGGAGAGGGTTGAGAGAGGGAGAGGGAGGGGGGAGGCGGGAGGGGAGAGGGCAGAGGGAGACTGGGGTGCCTGGGTGTCTCAGTCGGTTAAGTGTCCCACTTTGGTCCAGGTCATGATCTCTCAGTCTGTGAGTTTGAGCCCTGCATCAGGCTCTGTGCTGACAGCTTGGAGCCTGCTTTGGATTCTGTGTCTCCCTCTCTCTCTGCCTCTCCCCTGATCACACACTCTGTCTCTCTCTGTCTCAAAAATAAGTACGAGTTAGAGAGGTAAGTCAAGAAACAGACTCTTTTTAATTTTTTTTTAAAGCTTATTTATTTTTGAGAGAGAGAGAACATGAGCAGGGGAGGGGCAGACATAGAATTCAAAGCAGGTTCCAGGCTCTAAGCTGTCAGTTCGAGCCTGACACAGGGCTTGAACTCATGAACTGTGGGATCATGTTCTGAGCTGAGGTCAGAGGCTCAACCGACTGAGCCACCCAGGCGCCCCTGAGCAGACTCTTAGTTCCGGAGAACACACTGATGGTCACCAGAGGGGAGGAGGGCGGGGGTGGGGAAATGGGGATGGGGATTAAGGCGGGCACTTGTGAGGAGCACCAGGTGATGCATAGAATTGGTGAGTCCCTATACTGCGCACGTGAAGCTAATATAACACTCTTAACTATACTGGAATTAAAATGAAAACTTAATTAAAAATTGAAAAAAAAAAAACTCTTCCAGATTTTACAGATCTCTCAAACATAACATTTCCAGCATGATTTGTAGAAGTTGATTTCAGATGACTGCTTCCCTGCCCAAGGTCTGACTCAGAGGCCACCATGTGGACAGGGCTGAACTGGCTCCAAATTCGGCTGCTCCCTGCCACCTGCGGGCTCTCTCCTTTTCTAGAAGCGTGTGCCACATGAGCTTTTCTCTTGTGCAACCTGATTTCTTGACACCGAGAACGGTCAGAGGTCTGCTTCCTTTCGTCAACTTTCAATCACTGTTTCAGCTTCATCCCAAAAAGCTAACACTGGCTACCATATTTATTTATTTGTCACGTTCCTTAAATACCATGTGTAAAATGCAAACTAAAATATCCTAAAGTCAATAATAAATAGATTCAAATATAATCCAGAAAAAAAATTTCTTCTATGATCTGAATTTTAGAAATCTCAAAACTCTAGAATTCTAACTTCGGCAGTTGTGGGGAAAAAAAAATCTTTCACCTAATCTTCGTTATGAAAAGTACATCAAATGGGTAGTAACACACATGAAGCTCACTTTTCAAATCCCAAATTTGAGCTACTACTTACTAGTCAAGGAGAAACAAGGTAACTATTTGGAGGCGTGGCTCAGAATCTAAAAACTGGTAGCTTCTTTATTCCTTTTTCCTTTGTCTTCCTCCCTTTCCTTCCTTCCTCCTTCCCTTTCTTCTCTCCTCCCCTCCTTCCTTTCCTCCCTCTGTCCCTTCTCTCCCTCCCTTCTCTCC
>NW_026057585.1:99305693-99350747 GCF_023721935.1 Panthera uncia
TAGCAAACCTGATACTCAAATGTAAACATAATAACACATATGTGCAGGCCTTTACTCTTGCAAAATTCGATCTTTTAGATTTCATTAGAAGTCATTACGTCCTACAATACACTGCAAAGAACAAGACGCCTCTGCCACAAGAGGGCAGTAAACACCACTCGGTGCAGGCGGCTGGCCAGGGATCAGAGAGAGAAAAGAGCTGGGTGGGAAAGGAAGCAAGAGGCTGTAAAATTTCAGCCTCTCCTTCCGTGGATGGGAAGAAGGATGGCCTAAGAAGTTTGGCAACTTGTCTGAGATCGTGGAGCTAGTTGCCAGAGTCTGTTATCCTCAAAGAATAACATGCCTCCAAATTAAAGAGAATGAAGTAAAAGGTACCTAATTAGGGATGCTGTTCCCTAGTAACCCAGTAGTCCGATGACTATGCATGACTCACCACAAGAAAGAAAATATTTGCTCATGGACAGGAAATAAGAAATTCTTTCCTGCTTTAGGGCATTTGAATTTGCTCTTCCTTCTGCCTGGAATCCTTTCCCCGACCTAACCCAGGGCTCAGCCTCATGCGCTCAATTATCTGCTGGGCGAGTCCGCATGGATTCTCACAGACATCTCAAACTCGAGATATTCCAAAATGATCGACACTCCTTGCTTGGGGTTTGACGGCACTGGATTAACCTCTCCAGGTCTGTTTCCTCATTTATAAAATGAAGACAAGGACATCTGCCTTACCCACATTTCCTGAAGCTTTAGTGAGTTTATATATTCACTCAGATTGTATATATCACGCGGCACAGTACCTGATCCATAGAACACCTCGATGAATGGCAGCTTTTTTAGTAAATATCACCTTCCTCCATAAACCAGCCCTTCTCATTTCCTCTCCCACGGCAGAAAACAGATTAGTATCCTTAGATTGTCTTTTTCACCATCTGCATTTAACTAACCCATACATCTCAGTGTATATTTCCAGAATCCAGTCCCACCTTTTGGTCCCAGCTGCCACTGCCACTATCCTAATTCATGCCTTCAGTACTTTTTGCCCCAAGGCACTGTCACTGGGGGCAAAGGGGATGGCCTTGAGAAGAGAATAGCTGCTTCAGGCATCCGAGGTAGGGCCAGTTTTAACTGATGCCCTGAATGGTGCATTTTCTTCCTGCACAAAGCTGATGATGAAAACAGAGGTTAAATATCTGGCCATTTATAATGATATAAAACAAAGAGGAGGCCAAAAAAAAAAAATCAATAAAAGATTAAAAACAATTTCCAGGTCTGAAGAGTGGCATATTTTCTTTCCTTCTATTTCTCAGTGATCTGAAAAACTTTTTCCTGTAAACTTTCCACATATTCTATTGACTTTGTTTCTCTTTTTTTTTAATGTTTACTTATTGATTTTTGAGAGAGAGAGAGAGAGAGAGAGAGGGAGAGAGAGAGAGAGAATGCAAGTGGGGGAAGGGCAGAGAGAGAGAGGGAGAGAGAGAATCCAAAGCAGGCTCTGGAAGCCTGATGCGGGGCTCAAACTCATGAACTGTGAGATGACCTGAGCCAAAGTCAGACACTTAACCGACTGAGCCACCCAGGCGCCCCTGTTGACTTTGTTTCCGTTCTCTGTGATTTCCCCTCCGCCACCCCCAGTGAATGCGGCAAAGACCCCATAGCAGCGTCTAGACCTGTTACGGTAAATTCCACCGCTGGATTGCAACCTGCGTGTGCCATGGATTCAAGGGCAACGAGGTCATTGTCCCAGACAACTTCCTGGGGCTGAAAGGCACAGGGCGAGGAGCAAATCATGATAGAGAAGCCAAGGGGGAGGGTCGTCTTTCTTACCTTGTGCTGCCAGAGCAAGGGAAGGTTGGCCCTGGAGGGCTTGACCCCTGAGAGTCCGGGAGCAGGTGTCTGGATCACTGTTCGCGCTCTCCCAGGTGTGTCTCAGGACCAAGAAGGGAGGGTGCCCCTAGCCAGGTGGCTTCCAGCTACAACACACATCAGCTGAGCTCTTCTGGGCATTGGGGCCGTGTTACTCATTTTCAAGAGAATGTTTCTCTTTCATTCCATTCTCTCCTGAGGCAGCTAGTGATCAAACAAGCATAATCCACGTCTTCCTTCCCTTCTCTTTCTTTTCTTTTCACAGAAGGATCTCCTTAAACCTCACGACTATCAGTCTCTTTCTCTGGTTTTGTAAAGCCTAACGCCCGTCCGGAAGGGTCCCCTGATGCCGGTCCATGTACTTCTCATCTAGACTGGCTGGATTCCTTCTGCACCTCCAAGCCCTCTGAACGGCCGTCCTGCTCGTGGCTGAGAGAGCCCTGCACCCAGCACAGCACCTGGGCACACAGCAGGTGCCCCAGGACTAGTTGCTGGTACGTTCCGGGAAAGTAAACCTACAGAAGGGTCAGTGAGCTTCATTACTTACCCTACCCTAAAGAATGCGGCAGAGTGGGACATTAGTCACCAAGAGAAGAAAATGTGCATTCAAACATACACCCTTTTTGGAATGAGGAAGGAATAAAAGTGAGGATATATTTTGTAGATGTGATTAAGGTTTGGAGAAAGTGATTGAGGTTTCTTCATACATTCGTTGTTGAAGGTGGAACTTGAAAACGTTTCTTTCCTGCATTTTTGTTTCTTTCAGCTCCCCAGACATTTGAATATCCTATTCTAAACAATTTCAGAATTATTAAAAGGTTTTGGAAAGGTTGTCTGAACAAGGATAATTGTTAATCTGTAAGTCACATCTTCCCTTTTTGCTTTGAAACCTATTTGCTCTGCAATGCCCACAGAATTTTTTTTAAGTTGATTTATTTTTTAAGAGAGAGAGAGAAGGAGAGAGAGAGCACTCTGGAGGGAAAGAGAGAGAGGGAGGCAGAGAATTCCAAGCAGGATCCACACTGTCAGCTCAGAGCCTGATGTGGGGCTCGATCTCACGAACTGTGAGATCACGACCTGAGCCGAAATCCAGAGTTGGATGCTTAACTGAGCCACTCAGGCACCTTAGCCACAGAAATTTTTCAATTGCAAATGTTAGCTTTTTTTATTTAATTTTTTTTTTACATTTATTTATTTTTGGTAGAGACAGAGCACAAGTCGGGGAGGGGCAGAGAGAGAAGGAGACACAGAATCTGAAGCAGGCTCCAGGCTCCAGGCTCCGAGCTGTCAGCACAGAGCCCGATGCGAGGCTCGAACTCACAAACCATGAGATCATCACCTGAGCCAGAGTTGGACACTTAATCGACTGAGCTATCCAGGTGTCCCAAATGTTAGCTTTTTTAAAAATTAATATGCTGCAGGTCAGATCTTGTACAACAGCACACTGCCATGAAGAAGTTTAAACAGAAAGTAAAGATTCATAAATCTCAGCCACAGCCCCACTTTCTGATAAAATCAAGTTTGTAAGAACAGAAGAACTTAGACAAGCTGCTAGTGTCCAGTGAAATAGGACCTCACCTGTATTATGGCCAATTCTATTGCTTCGATGACCACTTCTCCCACGGGGTCAGCATCCTGCTCCCACGCCCAGCTCCCCGATTTGGGGGTTCTCCCACGGACATTCTCGCCTCACAGGTAGGTAGGGCTTTGCAGGTACCATGGGCCGCCCAGGAAGGAAACAACGAGGGGCTCTGTTCACTGAACATCTCAACAGAGCAAAATCAGCTACATGGTTCCTGGACATCCATCTCTGGACTCGCACAGGAAGATTCAGCAAAATGGCACCAAACACCCAATTTTCCACGTTGGTCCTCAGTGGTAGTCTCTGAATGAGTTGTTTCCCATGGGTCTGGTCGTCACCGTTCCTAGAATTGGCATTTCAGGGTCCAGCAGAGCAGCGGGTCAAGAACAAGTTTCTGAAGCCCGACTGCTCTGTCCTTCCTGGGAGAACCAGGCCCGTCACTGGGGCCATGGCCTCACCCAGAGGGGCTCAGGGGCTGTCACGAGGATGCATGAGTTAATGTTTGTAAGGGCTTCAGGGCACAGTGAGAGCTGGGTTCAATATTCATGAACCAAACACATAATTTTAACATTCCCAAAAGGTGAAAATAAAGGGATACGAGCTACACAATTCAAATCCACTCTTGGAGAATGTTCCTGTGGTCCTGAGGAATCTCTGCATGCTCCAGTCTTTCCTTTTTTAAAAAAACTTTTTAAAAATTAATTAATTTTTGAGAGAGAGAAAGAGACAGGGCACAGGCAGGGGAGGGGCACGGGAAGAGACACAGAATCCGAAGCAGGCTCCAGGCTCCGAGCTGTCAGCACAGAGCCCACCATGGGGCTCGAACCCACCAACCGTGAGATCATGACCTGAGCTGAAGTCAGACGCTTAACTGACGAGCCACCCAGGCACTCCACTAGTCTTTCCTTTGTTAATGGTTTCAGAGGCACCTGTGCCTTTGAACTGCATGCTGCCTGTCCCCTACTGCCCTGGCAGGACGCCCTGTCCTCCTCCCCCAGCCTTTGCCCTGAGAAATCTGAGAAGAGGTGCACCCCCAGCATGACCAGTCAATGTGGAGGGTTCAAAGACCTCCATTTGTTACGGTGGCCACGGAGTGACCAAGCAACAGTCAGTGGAGGAAAGAGTCCACGATGTGTCTCAGTGGCCGTACCCAAGTTTCTCTCTACCCCTGCCTCTGACTCACTCCTATGGGCTTCAGACAAGAAATACTAATTTCCCAACTGCAGCATGGGGGTGAATAATTGTGGGGTTTTTTTTCTTTCGTTCCAAGCAGCTCAAGGCCTCAGACCCCTGACAAGACGTTTGTGTTCACACTCGGTGATGCTCTTGGGGTCCCTGCTATGTCACCTACGACCTGTGCTTGCAAAAGTGGTATTTCTGGAAGTGTTTAACTCTCAGCTCTCACTTTTTGGTTTCTGCTATGAGCCAGTGCTCTGTCTTCAAGGATTGCAAAACCCTGACAAAGTAGTCAAAAGAGAGGAAGAGTAATTAAGTGGCCACAGTATCGGCATTCAAATCTCATGCGTTTATCAATTTGTTCAGCCCTGAAAAAATGTGCTCAACTCATGGTGTTGGGACCTAAGGAATGTGAAGACAGGTAAGGTCTCTGCTCTGAGATTTCGCAAGACAAGTTGAACACGGTGGGCTGAAAAGTGGCCCGTGAAGATGCCCACATTCTGTTCCCTAGAACTGGTGGCCACATGACTTTGCATGACAAAAGAGACTTTGCCAAGTTAACTTTGCTAAGTTAAGGATCTTGAGATGGGGAGTTATCTTGGGTTGGGGTAGCCCGATGTAATTGTGGGGTCTTTATAAGTGAAAAAAAGATGTGGGACAGCCAATGTCAGAGTGAGGAAGAGACCCGGAAACCCCATCGACATGGAGGAAGTTGACCAGGGCCCACGGAGTGCAGGTGGCCCTTGGAAACTGCAAAGGGCAGGAAACAGATCCTCCCCTAGAGACTCCAGAAGGAATGTAGCCCTACTGACACGTTGATGTTAGCCCGGGTGAGAACCATTTCAGACATCTGCCCTCCAGAGCCCTAAGATTGTAAGTCCGTGTTAAGCCACTAAGTTTGTGGTAGTTTATTACAGCAACAACAGGAAACTCATACACTGACAATGACGACAGAGTGTGACAGGTGAGCAGATGTGCACCTATTTCACAGTGAGGTAAGGGCTTGAGGAAGGCTTTTGGGAAGGTCTCCTAGACGAAGCAAAGGATGAGTGAATGTTCGCCAGGCAGAGAGCTGGCAGGGTACGTGCACGTGGAGCCACCGTCGTAACCTGGTCCACGGACATATCATCCGTCACTCCAGAGGGTTCCCTGAATTCCTCTGTAGTTCACCCTCCTCCACCACCACCCCATCCCCGGGCAACCACTGACCTACTCGCTGTCACTTAGAGTAGTCTGAATTTTCTAGAATTTATATAAACAGAACAATATAATATGTATTCTTCTTTTTTTTTTTTTTTTTGCCTGCCTTCTTCCACTCAGCGCAAAGATTTGGAGCTTCATCCATGTTCCCACATCTATCAATAGTTCCTTCCTCTATCTGGCTGGACAGTACCCCATTGTATCAATATACCGCCATTTCTCTGTCCTCCTGTTAACGGACATTGGGGTGTTTCCCGGCCTTTGGTTATTACAAATAAAGCTACTGTGAACATTTGTGTACAAGTCCTTCTGTGGACATAAGTTTTCTTTTGAGTAAACACCTACAAACAGAATGGCTGGATCACAGGGCAGGTGTACGTGTAACTTTTTAAGGTATACATGTGTTTTTTAAGCAGCATCTACTCTTTCGACAATATGTTGTGAGTATCTTTCTCTGTCAATAATATACCTCATCATTTGAATGCTTCCAGAATCATCGTTGCAACTACATATTTGCATATTTTCTGATTATCTCCTTGGGATGTATTCTTTGAGGTGGTATTACCACATGAAACATGATCTAGTTTGGAGCCATATTCCCAGATTTTATCATGAGGACAGAAGAGCTTCTGGCCTGGTATTGGTGCTCCTCTGCCCGCATGGCCCTTGGGACAAGGGTGGACATTCAGATGTCTACTTGAAAAGAAAACCCAGTTCCAGTTGGCCGGAGTCAGGCAAGGTGGGAGAGTGAAAGGGCTAGGTATGTGAAGAAGCTGAGATCCAAAAAGATGTGGGGCAGATTTTCAGGGTGCTTCCTAAAAGAGGTGGTCTTGTGGTTGGTTTTTGTTGGTATTTTCATTGAACTCTTAAATGGTGGGGAGGTTGGGGAGATGGGCTCTATTTTTAAAGGCTGTACTGAAAGGATCATCTTACACTGAGTTGAAGTCTCTCGTCCTATACATTTCACGAACTGGACCCATGGCCCCCACCATCATCCCCACCATCTAAAACCCCATTGCCCCCACCATCATTATCATAACTAACACTTGTTGAATGCCTCACCTTACTAACACCTTTGATCCCCACGTGCAGGTGAGTGCTGTCATTATCCCCGGTCTGCCGACAAGGGAACTGAGAAGCAGAAAGAATTTGGCCAAGGTCCCACAGCTGGCCAGAGGGAGGGCGGGGTTCCCACTCCAGAAGTCTCCCCAGAGCTTCATGGACCTAGCCCGTATCCACAGGACAACCCCCAGAAGGTTAGCAGACAGCCCCTATGTCCCTCCAACCTTCACAGTTGCCTCGGCGAGATGGTTTCCGGACACCTAGTCACCGCCGGCACACAATTCGGTTTATCAGAAGTTAAGTGGAGGGAGCCTGGGTGGCTCAGTCGGTTAAGTGTCCGACTCTTGGTTTGGGCTCAGGTCATGATCTCGAGGTTCGTGAGATGGAGACCCACGTCGGGCTCTGTGCTGACGGCACAGAGCCTGCTGGGGATTCTCTCTGTCTCCTTCTCTCTCTGCCTCTCCCCTGCTCCTTCTCTCTCTCTCTCTCTCTCAAAGATAAACATTAAAAAAAAACAAGTTAGGTGGAAATCTCAAACATTACATGTGGTCCGAGGAGGCAGGAGCACAGCGCTTTCACCTCCTTCACCTTAGACACTGTCTTGGATGAGATGCCCAGAGGATTTTCGGCAGCCAGATCCCTGCGTTGGCTTCTGCAGACAATGGAGACCCTGAAGCGGACACGGCACTGAGAATGAAGAAGGGATGATGAGAAGGGTGCAGACGCTTTGTGGGAAAAGCTACCTGGACCTTGTCATTGAAGGAACAGTGGCCATAAAGGAGAACAGTGACTCACAGATGATGCATCAGAGGGGTTGAGGCTGGTGTGGGGGTGAGGGCCGCCGGGCAGAGCCGGACTGTCGGATTGGGCCGAGAAGGCTGAAGCTGCTAAGTACTCTTTTAGAATTGTTGCACTTCAGGGCAAAGTGCCACATATGTGAAAATGAGTCGTGTGGCTGGGACACAGTTTTCCATTTCACAGAATGGAAAAGGGGGTCAGAGAGACAGATGTGGATCATTAACACAGATATAAAGGTTCAAGATCAACTGTAAGTAGGGTTGGACAAAGCGCTGCCTGGATGCAGGAGCTGGGGGTGTTCAGTGTCTTCAGTTGATGGGGGAACCCAAGGGTTGAACCTTTGAATTCATTTTTTTTTTAAATAAGATTTTAAGTAATCTCTTCACCCAACATGGGGCTTGAACTTACAACCCCGAGATCAAGAGTCACACGCTCCACCGACTGGGCCAGCCAGGTGCCCTTGAATTCCTTTAATGCGCTCGTGTCCTAGCACGATTCCCCAGAATCTTAGCCTACTTCTGCCAGAGTCGGGAGCAGAATTCTTAACAACTTCCACAGATGCGTTTTGGGCTTTGGAAAGAGAACCCAACTGCTCCTGTGGTAGGTCGTTTTTGCCCTCTGAGCTTAGCTGAAAGTCAATGCCATACAGTATCAACCCGGCTGACTTCATTTTTAAAGAACAATCACTCATGAGTATCTCAATTCACTTCTAATCTGTTTTTACATTTTCGGTATTTTTTTTTTTAATAATGGATTCATTGTTGCAGATAAAGATTTAAACTTGATCTGTGTGTGATAAAGATTTAAACTTGATCTGTGTGCAATCGCCTCCAGTATTAGAAAGAAGAACTCATCCTTCTGCTTCCTTGATGTCTGCCTTCGCCTGCGGATCACACAAATGTGCCCGAGTCCGAAGGTAACGTAGGAGTTCGTCTGGATCCCAATACCCTGCTATGTGGGAGAGAGGCTCACTGAGGGGTGCTGTCTGCAGGGAGAGGCCCAAATGGAAAAGTCCAGGCACTTCATGCCATAATGGAGCCTCTTAAGAACTGGGAAAAAGAGCCAAGTGATTTACGTCATGCTGACAAAATCCTACCACATGCTACTTGGCAGTAAAGGGGACAACCTAGAGAGAAAGGCTGACAGCCTACAAGAACGGCCAAATGAGAACTTATTTTTGCCATTTTTTTTCTGACAATTAAAAAAACCTCACAAAAGAATCAGTGTGTAATGTAATGGCTGCATGGACTTAAGAACTGAGGCTGAAGGGAGAACAGGACTGAAGGGGAAGATAAATTCTGCTTCAGGGTTAATGCCAACACTTCATTGATTATCTGGCAACTGCTAATAGCTCTTTTGTGAGCCATCGGTTTCTTCTGCCACCTGGCAGGACCTGCTCCCCTCAGCTTGTCAGTGAGCCCCGTCTTTTAATGAGAACACGTAACTCTACGATGGCTATTGATCGTTCCATATCTTTAGGAAAGCAAACACTACCGCTTCTCCTTCTTGGAAGGTAGAATGTTCAACAGCCGTGTTAGAACTGTGTTCAGGGTGGGACCAGCCCACCGTGGCTACAAATTGGTTTCCTTAAGTTCTCACCTACATGATAGTTATAGGTGGGTTTGGGACTCCTGGGGGTGGCGTGTGGGTTTGCTAATGGAAAGAAATGAAAACTGTTCTGGTTAAGTAGTTTTATCTACTGGTTAAAGTTTTCTTAAGTTTTCTACTGGTTATCTACTGGTTCTTATTATCTTATCTTCTTAATTTTATTCCAGTGTAGTTAATTAACATACAGTGTTAAGTTTCAAGTGTACAATATAGTGATTCAACACTTCCATATACTACTCAGTGCCCATCATAACAGGTGCACTCAATCCCCTTTACCTATCTCACCCACCCCCCTCACCCACCCATGGATGGCCCTCCAGGAACCATCAGTTTGTTCCCTATGGTTAGGAAAATAATTCTGCAATAAACATAGGGGTGCATGTATCCTTTCAAATTAGCGTTCGCATATTCTTTGGGTACATACCCAGCAGTGTGATTACAGGATCATAAGGTACTTCTAATTTTTTTTAACGTTTATTTATTTTTGAGAGAAAGAGCACGAGTGGAGAGGGGCAGAAAGAAAGAGGGAGACAGAGGATCTGAAGCAGGCTCTGCGCTGATAGCAGTGAGCCTGATGTGGGGCTCAAAATCACGAACCACAAGATTATGACCTGAGCTGAAGTTGGATGCTCAACGGACTGAGCCACCCAGGCACCCCCATTTTTTTAAATTTTTTAAATTACATTTATTTATTTTTGAGAGACAGAGTGAGACAGAGCATGAGCAGGAGAGGGGCAGAGAGAGAGGGAGACACAGAATCCAAAGCAGGCTCCAGGCTCTGAGCTGTCAGCACAGAGCCTGACATGGGGCTTGAATTCGTGAACTGTGAGATCGTGACCTGAGCTGAAGTCGGACGCTTAACTGACTGAGCCACCCAGGCGCCCCATCTATTTTTAATTTTTTGAAGAACCTCCATACTGTCTTCCACTAATTTTTTGAAGAACCTCCATACTGTCTTCCACAGCAGCTGCACCAGTGTGCATCCCCATCGTGTGCAAGGGTTCCTTTTTCTCCACATCCTTGCCAACACTTGTTTGTGTTTTTTATTTTAGCCATTTTGACAGGTGTGAGGTGTTATCTCATTGTGGTTTTGATTTGCATTTCCCTGATGATAAGTATAGTTTTTTTTTTTAATTTTTTTTCAACGTTTTTTATTTATTTTTGGGACAGAGAGAGACAGAGCGTGAACGGGGGAGGGGCAGAGAGAGAGGGAGACACAGAATCGGAAACAGGCTCCAGGCTCCGAGCCATCAGCCCAGAGCCCGACGCGGGGCTCGAACTCGCGGACCGCGAGATCGTGACCTGGCTGAAGTCGGACGCTTAACCGACTGCGCCACCCAGGCGCCCCGAGTATAGTTAGTTTTTAACCACTTCTGAATCTAATAAAACTTGAGCCTGACAGCAATATTCATTCTGAGCCTGTTATATGTAGAACAACAACTCAGCTTTTGTGAGATTTCCTTTTTAGGGATTGTAGAAATTATTGCAGTCATCATTTTAGATGCTTTTCTAGAGATATCCAAGAGGACAAAGAAATAAGGACCAGATAAAGAGCTGGAGAGAATCTATAGGAAAGGGAACCTCTAGGCACGCATCCGAGGGTGAGTCTGTATGGACTGAAAACTAACCCATGTTATGGTTACTAATGTTGTGTAACAACCCCAAAATGTCATGGCATAAGACAGTCATTTTAATATGATTATGGATGGATTCTGTGGATCAAAAATCCAGACGGGGATGATTTGTCTCTGCCCCACCAAGCCTGGCCCTTTACCTAGGAGATTCCATGGCTGGAAGTTAATATGCTATCTGGGAGCTGGGCTCATCTGGAGGCTTCTTCACTCACACGTCTGGCAATTGATGCTGGCAGCCAGTGGAGACCCAGCTGGGCTGTCAGCCAGAACACCTCCACATGGCCTCCCAAGTGCCCCGGGATTCCTCATAACATGGTGACTTCAGGGTGGTCAACTTCCAGCATGGTGACTCACGTCTCCAAAGGTGAGTGTCCCGATGAACAATTAAGAAGCTGCATCACCTTTTAGGACCTAGCCTCAGATATCACACGGTACCATTCCTTGCATTATATTTGTTCCAAGTCACAGGGTGTAGGGGTTTTTAAAAATGCCTACAAATTCTTTGATTCTCCCTTCCACGGGTGCAACCCAATTCTCCTCCTCTGCACTTAGTGACACACGTATCACATATATCACTATCATACGACACATGAATAGAACATGGCAGAAGTGAAGATATGTGACCTCCAAGACTAGGTAATAAGAGGCACTGCAGCTCCTTCCACACCCACCGACCCCCATTCTTGAAGCCAGCTGCCATGTCATGATGACCCTTTGACAGCCCTTCGGACAGCTCCACATGGTAAGGAACTGAGGTCACCTGCCAATAGCCACGTGAGCCAGCTACCTTGGACATGGCTTGTCTTGGTTTGTTTGGGCTGCTAAAACAAAAAGACCACACAGTGGGTGGCTTGAACAACATTTATTTGTCACAGTTCTGAAGGCTAGGAAGTCCAAGATCAAGGTGTTGGTGGATTTGGTGTCTGGTTTCTTCAGAGATGGCCATCTTCTTGCTGTGTCCTCACCTGGCAGAAGGGCAAGAGAGGTCTCTTGATTTGTCTCTAATCCCATTCATGGGGGTTTCATCCTCATAACTTAATCACCTCCAGGCTCTACCTCCAAATACCATCACTCTGGGGATTAGATTTCAGTACATGAACTTTGGGGAGACACAAACATTCAGTCTATATAGCAGAGATCAAGGCTTCAGCTGATGACTGTAACCTGAGACCCTGAGGCAGAACTACCCACTTAGGCCATTCCCAGAATCCTGATGATCAGAGACTGAGATAATAAATGTCTGTCGTTTTAAGCTGCTAAGTGTTAGGATAACTTGCTACCCAGCCATAGATGATAAATACACAGGGCCAGGCCAGATTTGAGGGAAGGCCACATATACTCCATTTATCAATGGGAAAGTATACAAGAATTTGTGGACATGTTTTAAAACTGTCCTAATTCTTAAGGGAACAATAAAGAATTATTTTGCTCCCCACAGACCCCATAAAAAAACTAAGTGCTCTGTGGAGGCTTTACAGCAAAGCCTGCTTTCATTTGTTCTTTTTTTTTTTTCTTTTAGAGAGAAAGAGAGAGAGAGAGCATGGGGGAGGGGGGCACAGAGAGAGGAAGAGAGAGGCCCAAAGAGGCTCCACATTCAGTGCAGAGCCTGACACGGGGCTCAGTCCCACAACTGTGAGATAATGATCTGAGCTGAAATCAAGAGTCAGATGCTTAACCAACTGAGCCACCCAGGTGCCCCTCATTATTTGTTCTTCTTAATGTCAAAACAGTAGCATGTGTGAAGAATCATGGGTCTCTACTTGGTCAAAGAAAAGAGAGTTCTTGATGAAACTGGCCACCATTTACTTTATTAATAATATGATCTCTTTCCCCAGAGTTTCTCTCAAGTAGCTTCACTGAACATATTGTGCTTGATCTCATCTTTGATCATGCCATTCCCATGCTGGTCCCTACCCTCTTCTCCAATTTCCCCTTAGTAGGGAACTAACTCCTATTCAGCCTTTATGTCCTAGGCCAGGAATCCACCATTCCCAAAAATACACCCAGCGAGCAAAGGCTATGAACCCACTGCTGCCTGGGACTCCCGGGAGGATTTCTCTCTTACTGTACTCGCTACCCTGCATGGTGAAGATCTGTTTGTGTGTCTGTCTTCCCCATCAGGAGCGCTGTGGGGAGTGTGTCTTATTCTGCACGTTGGCGCCAGCATCCAGCACATCCAGAGCACTGCCTGTCAGTCAACAGTGGTGATGTTGACGGTCTCCATACCTACAGGACAACAGTAAGAGCCGACACCATGCACCATGCCAAGCACATTTTCACACCATCTGTCCTAATCCTTGCAGTGAGAAGGATGACTACAATTCCCCTTTGGCAAATGAGCAGGCTGTGGCACAGAGAGATTAAGAAATTGTGCGTGTTGCCTAGTGGGTGAGTGGGACCACCCACCCATTCACAAGAGTCATCAGACCTCAGAGTCTGCACTCGTGCTGTGATTCTATATTGAATTCTATATTCTCAATCCAAACAAAACCAACATCAGGATTCTTAGAAAGAAGTAACATTTAAATACATAACGTTTCTTAGGTTAGTTATAATGATATTTTATTAATAGGTGCCATATTATTAAGTGGGAAAGGAGATGAAAGAGAATAAGGCACAACAGAGTCAATTTTAGAGCATCTTAAAAAAAAGGTGTGCACAAAAATGCTGACATAGGTAAAGGTGGGGGACATTCTTTGATTGGACTGTAAGACCTACTCATACTTAGAAACTTACAGGCTCAATGACCAGGAAAGAAACCACTGAATCCTTCAGCTATATCCCGTCATTTCTTATTTTCAAACCAGTGACTCTATTTTACCTTCTAAAAAACAATTAACACAACTGGCCTGCATACAGGAAGAACTCAGGAATGACCCTCCAACCCTAAGCCACTACAAAGACCAATACGGGCCTCACGTAAACCCAGGAGTTGTATTTACTGGAAAGGGATCTCCTGTTGTAATGTAATTATATTCTAATGCAGGCAAATATTGTTTTCTAAAATGCATTTTGATGTTCACCGATTAAGTTACCCTGCTCTGTCTATGTAGGCGAGCAAGACAGGGAGGTGCAGAATGCAAAATAAACATGAGATTGACCTCACAAAGGTAAAAAGAACAACAGATGCTTTCTCCAGAGGCTTTAATGCGGGTATTATAACTATGCTCCGTGGGGTAAAGGTAAGTACACGACAGATGAATTTTTGTGCAGAGAACGTGTCTTCTTGAGCACCCCCTCCTAGGAAGCTTAATCTGGTCTACAAACTAGGCAAAAGAGGTGAGTATACGTGTGGTTTACTCATTTGTGTTCTGAATGCAAAAGCTATTATTTGAGAATCTGCACAAAACGTGACATGGAGACATCATGAAGAAAAGGGGAAGAAAAAGCAATTTCCAGCCCAACACGATTATTCAGATAGAGCCTCCACTCCCGTGACTATTAAGTCCTCCTAACAAATGACCCATCTTGAAGGGAGGAAATCAAAGTACAAATAGCGACTACTTGAGAAATGTGAAGAGCAAACAAGGAGGTGGACTGGTAAGGAAATCAAACTTGAAAATGGAGGGGGGAGTGGTAAGTTTCTCATTGTTTTTCCTCTTTTCTTTCCTGCCTTTGACCTGAGGGCAGCCCTGGTCATAAAACTCTGCAGCTCTGTTTTTTTGGGTCAGAGAACCAGGAAAAGCAATCCTCACAAACCAGAGAGTATGGGAGAATCTGTTTTTTTCTCTCTCTCTTTCCTCTTTCCAGGCCTTGCCCTGAAAGCAACCCCAGTCTTATATCTACAAGGTGGCAGACAGCATAACAAAGTCAGAGAGAAAGTCTGGATTTCTGGCCATAGGACTGAGAAAGGAGCCCCTGGGAGCCAGAGAGTGTTCCGGGAATTACAGAGAGGAGGGAGCTGGTAAAGGAGATCCCTTAATTCTACATATGAATGGGCACAGGTCCGCAGCTTGCCCTTGGGCTGTGTGCAGGAGAGACTCAGAGCCACATAGCAGACTTTGAGAATTGAACTACAAACATAAACAGCTGCCTACACCCCAGGCTAATCTCTGAGTGCTACCTGCATGAAACAGACACTAAGGAACACAGCAAAGGTTTTAAAAACTTAAGTGACATTGGAACCACCATTCACAGAAGGCAAAATAGAACTTGTGGTAGGAACCTAACCAGGTAACTGTATGCTAAACAAGTCAGTGTTCTCCAGAGGATTTCAGCAGGACACAGAGTCTCACAACAAAAGCATCAAAATCAAACACTGTTCGGCATACGAAGATCCAGGAAAATATAAACAACTCTCAAGAGAAAAGAAATCAACGATACAAATCCTGAGTTGACCCTGATATTGGATTTAACAAAGGCTTTAATGTATTATAACTATGCTCCATGGGGTAAAGGTAAATACACTTCAAATGAATGGAAAGATAGAAGCTCTCAGCAGAAAAATAAAAAAAACTATACAGGGGTGCCTGGGTAGCTCAGTCGGTTGAGTGTCTGACTCTTGGTTTCAGCTCAGGTCATGATCTTGCCATTTGTGAGTTTGAGCCCTGCATCGGGCTCTGTGCTGACAGAGCAGAGCCTGCTTGGGTTTCTCTCTCTCCCTTTCTCTGCCCCTTCTCTGTTTGCTATCTTTCTCTCTCTCTCTCTCAAAATAAATGCATAAACTTAAAAAACAGAAAAAATACATTATATAACAGAAATGGAAACTTTAGAATTGAAAACTACAGTGTCTGAAAGGAAACAGAATGTGGATGACAGAGGAAGAAGTAAACTTGAAGATAAATTAAAGGAAATTATTTAACTTGAAAAACAGAAAGATAATTAAAAACAATTGAACAGAGCCTCTGGAAACATCAAACATCAAAACATCTAATATTTGTGCCATTGGAAGTCCAGAAAGAGAAGAGAAAGATATTTGTATGGAAAAATATTTGAAGAAATAATGACCAAAAACTTCACAAGTTTGGTGAAAGATATAAATCTACAGATTCAAGAGCCATCAAACAGGGTATACTTAAGGAACATTAGGCATAATAAACTGGTGAAAACCAAAGTTAAACGAAAGATCTTGACAGCAGCCAGAGAAAAGTGACACCTTGTACAGAGAACAATCGGAATTACCGTGAATTCTTCATCAGAACCTATGGAAGACAAAAGACAGCAGATCAACATTCTACACTCAGTGCAGATATTCTTTAGGAATGACAGCAAAACAAAGACATTCTCAGATGAAGGAAGACTAAGAGAATTTGTTGCCAGCACAACTGCTTACAAACAAATACTAAAATGAGGTTCTGTAGGCTGAAGGCAAGTGATGCCACAAGGAAACGTGGTACTTCAGGAGTTCCTTTAGGAATGAAGAAAGAACAATAGAAATGGTATGTATCTGACTAAATATAATAGACTATTTTCTTAAGTTCTTTAAAATACGTATACTGCTGAAAGGAAAAAAAATAGAGCATTGTCTGGTACAATTTTAAGTGAATATAGGTATAATACATAGGACAACTACAATATAAAAGAGGGTGTAAAAAGACATAGATGCTTACAAGGTGTGTATATTTTACTTGAATTGGTAAAATATTAATCTAAGTAGACCATGAGAAGTTAGGTATGTATATCATAATCCCTAGAGCAACCACTATAAGATAATACAAAGAGAAATGAACAAGAAACACACCAATAGATAAATTTAAATGAAGTACTAAAAACATTAAAATAATTTAAAAGAAGGTACGAAAGGGGGAACAGAGGAACAAAAAAAAACCAGTGAGAACAGAAAAAAATATATATAAAATGGGAGGCCTAAAGTCAACCATATCAATAACTACACTAAATGTAAATGGTCTAAACACACTGATTAAAAGAGAGACTGTCAGATTAGATTAAAAACACAAGACCCAAATATATTCTATATTTAAACAAATATAATGACTTAGGTTAAGAGCAAAAAGATAAAAAGAGATACACTATGAAAATACTAGTCAAAAGAAATTGGAGGGGCTATATTAATATAGACAAAGTAGATTTCAGAAAAAGAAACAATAAAAAGGGGATCCAAAAGGACATTATAATAAAAGAATCAATTTACCAAGAAGATATACAATTCCTGAATGTGCATGCACAACAAAAGAGCTTCAAAATCCATGGAGCAAATCATGATGGAATTAAGAAGAAAATTCACAATTATTCCTGGAGATGTCAGCAGTCTTCTCTCAATAATCAATAATTTCTAGTGCAGAAAATCAGCAAAATATACAAAACCTGAACATTATAAATCAACTTCATCTAATTGAGATTTGGAAAACATTCCATCCAAAACAATAGAATACACAATCTTTTTAGGTGCACATGGGACATTCATCAAAATAGGCCATTCTGGGGGATCATAAAACAAACATCAACAAACCTGAAATAACTAAAATTTTGCAAAGTACATTTCCTAATTATAATGAGATGAAACTAATAATCAATTACAGTAAGGTATCTGGAATATACCAAAACATTGTGAAATAAGAAAGGACACTTCTAAATAACCTATGAGTCAAAGAAGTCATGAGAAAAATCAGAAAATATTTTGAACTGAATGATAAAATATAGAACACATTAAAGTTTGTGGATTCCAGGTAAAGCAGTGCTTAGAAGGAATCTACAAGATAGTTTCTAGAACTAAGAAGTAAATTTAGCTAGGTCACAGAATATGAAGTAGTATACAAAAATTAAGTGTATCTTTATGTACTAGCAGTGAACAATTAAAAATAGGAATTACAGGTGCACCCGGGTGGCTCAGTCAATTGGGCATCTGACTCTTGATTTTGGCTCAGGTCACAATTTCACGGTTCATGAGATCAAGCCCGCATTGGGCTCCATGCTGACAGTGTGGAACCTGCTTGGGACTGTCTGTCTCTCCCTCTCTTTCTGCCCCTCCTGCTCTGTCTCTCAAAATTAATAAATAAATTTAAAAAAAAAAGGAATTACAGACAGGACCATTTCTAATAGCACCAAAACCCATAATCCTACTCTCAAGTGAAACTTTTTTTTATCCATTTTGAGTTTATTTTTGTGTCTGGTGTAAGAAAGTGGTCCAGGTTCATTTTTCTGCATGTCGCTGTCCAGTTTTCTCAGCACCACTTGCTGAAGAGACTGTCTTTATTCCATTGGATATTCTTTCCTGCTTCGTCAAAGATGAGTTGATCATACGTTTGTGGGTTCATTTCTGGGTTCTCTATTCTGTTCCACTGATCTGAGTGTCTGTTCTTGTGCCACCAAATGAAAAAAATTTTTAAGTGATACAGAATCTGTATGCTGGCATGTATCGCAGCATTACTCATAATTGCCAGAGACTGCCCTTCAAATGGTGAATGGATAAATTGTGACACACCACTAAATGGAATATAAAGAATAAAAAGAACTGAAATATTGATTCAGGTAAATTTCAAATGCATTATGCTAAATGAAAGAAGCCAGCCTCAAAAGGTTACATACTGTGTGATGATTCCATTTATATGATATTCATGCAAAGACAAAACTTTAGGGATGGAGGGGGCATCGCCAGGGATGTGTGTAGGGGTGTAGGGGGAGGCACAGACCACAAAGGGTCAGCATGAGGGAATTTTGGGGGGTGAACGGAATTATTCTGCATCTTGATTATGGTGGTGGTTATATGATTATCACTGTTTAGCAAAAAGTGTACATTTCCCTGCATGATTAAGTTAAAATTAAATTTAAAATGTTAAAAAAAAAAACACAATGAAATCCACAGTCCTCATCTGAGTCCAATCTGAGCTACCAGTCCAGCTCAAAACATGGTAGAATTGCAGACTTCGACATCAAGGACACTGGAGGAAATTCGCTTTTGTCATTGTTGTTTTAGTCTGATAAAATAGAATAAAGAAGGGAAATAAATGTGTTGCATCATGTTATAAAAACGACGATATGGCCAACAACAGTCAATAGGTTTTTTTTTTTTTTTAAGTCAGAGGATATTTCTCTTCAGAAGAAAAATATTGGAAAGCTCAATAAGGCAATATCCGTCTTCCTTGTACATAATCATGTACATAATCGATTTCTTTCTCCAGAACGCACCCATCTTTGGATTCTTCCCCTTGGTTTCCTTTTATTCCAAGAGAGCTACTGAAATCCCTGCATTCCTTCCCTGTGCTTGAAATAAAAATATAAAGTGTAGGTCCAGTGCAGCAGTGATTTCTACAGCGTCAGACAACTCTATCTTCAGCACAATCACAATGACAATCACATCAACGTGTATTTGAGTTTTGTTCTTTGATTGCCACACTATTGTTAGACTGTCATTTTTTTTTTTTTTAATCCAGAAGCTGTAGATTAGATCGATGTGCATTTATTCAGGGAAATATTGTGTATGTAAGTCTTCCCAACAGGGATGAACATTAACTGACTTGCAGCTGTGGCCAAAAGTCCATCGAATGGTACAGAACATTAAGAACAAATATTTTTCAGCATTTTGTAAGTGGGAATGTTCTGTAAGTTATGTATTCTTACAATACAGTACAACAGTGCCCTTTACCAAAAAGCAAAACCAGACAAATTTTTTTAGCAATTTCTCAAAGTAATTTTTTATTCCCAGGTGATGACTCAAAAACATTAATGATGTGCAAAAATACAACTAAATATCAAGTATAAAAATCCTTAATAAGGCAAAAATATATCCCCCTGTAGTTCTGTGAAATTCATCCATTTTCATTTACTTTTGATTATGTGCCATAGAGTACAATTATGACAACACGTAACTTCTATTATAAAATCCAGAAATGGGCCTCAGAATTTGCTAAATAATACTGATTTAATTTCTTTAAGAAGTTTATGATAAAAGTGTGGAGTTTAAAATCTGATACAGGGATACCCTATAAAACCAATTCCTTTTGTTTTGGGTATCCCAATAAGTGACAGGGCAGTTCACAGCCTTAAATCTGATATACCCCGACAGAGCTAGCATGGGTTTGAGTCCTATGAATTAACATTAAAAATAATTTCTTTTATATGTGTTTCAAATTAACACTAGCTTGATCACTATCTTAAGCATCCCTGTGTGAGCTGAATAGGGCTATCTGGAAGTGGTACTTTCTTTGTGTCAGTAGATAAATATTAATCACTTGGGTCACTGGGGGCAAATTGTCATCTGTTCCCGCAGCCTGGGCGGAGATGGGTGGAGCCAGCAATCCAGAAGGCAGGAAAGGGCCAGAGGCCTGGGAGCCCCTGAGGCCCCGCAGTCTCGGCGACGGCCGGACAGTTTGTGTCAGACCTTCCCCATGTCGTCGTCCGGGAGCGCGGGTAGCGCGCAGGTCGGTACAGAAATTTACACGTGGACACCTGGGATGCCTTATAACTCGGAACAGGTGCGGACAAGGTGACTCCCGAAGGGCCCGCGAGACCAGATGGCTTGATTATAGGAATGCTTATAGGGATCAAGTCCAACAATCCAAGTGCCAAAAACTACCCGCTTCGGGTTCCGTCCCCACCCTCAGCCCCGGGCTCCGAATCCCTCCCACCTCCCGGGCTCGGTCCTACACGCCCCTTTTTGTCCTTCCAGGTCAAGTCCCTCGCGACTTCCTCACTCACCTGGCTCCACCCGCGCTATCCTCGGAGGCCTCGCCCAGTCTCAACTACAGGCCGCCTAGCCCCGCCCCTCACCCGCATTGGCCACGCCCCTCCCGCCTGTGCCCTCTCGCTGCGCCACGTCAGTCACGTCACCCCTTGCCGGGCCCTGCCCAGCCCCAGCCCCAGCCCCGCCCCATCACTCCCTCCAGGTGCCGCCCCCTTCCTGCCCTGTAGTCGCGGCGGTGGCTGGTGCGGCTCGCGGTACCCCTGTGCGGATCCCAAGTCCTCTTCCCCTCCCTACAGCCCCCCGCCCCAGGTCATCCTATGCCGGGCTGTCTCCTGCACTTCCTGGGCGGAGGGACCTCGCGCCCAGGACGCCAGTGTTGCCTCCCGGACCCACGGGCCCAGCCAGATGTTAGTTAGCAAAGCGCCTGACATAGCAGCCCAGTAAACACACGGAGAAGGAAAAACAAGAAAGGAAAACTTATTTGGGGGAAACTTTCTAAAGATATTCACTTTCGAATAAGTTATGTACAAACCAATAAAAACTAGTGCAGGTGGATGGGTGGATAGACGGTGGATGGATGGATGGATGGATGGGTGGATGGATGGATGCGTGGGTGGTCAGGTGGATGGATGGGCAAGTGGATGGATGGATGGATGGACGGATGGATGGATGGTCAGGTGGGTGGGTAGATGGATGTGTGCTCAGGTGGATGGATGTGCAAGTGGATGAAAGGATGGATGGATGGATAATGGGGGGTGGGGTGGATGGGAGTACCGCTAATTGTCTTTTAGAACAGTGGCCCTGGGAATCAGAGCTTTGGAAAATTTCTACTGGAAGAGACCAGGTGCGATTTGGCCGGGCATGTATGTATCATACAGACAACACATTCTTTAATTAAACGTCAGCATCATCAACAAAGTTTTTGAGCACCTGCTAGGTTCCAGGCAATGAGGATACCGCAGCCAAAAAAACAGAAGGCCCTGTCCTCACGGAGCACACAGATACCAGCCCGTAGGAGGCTGCGGAGAGAAGCCAGGACAAGGGTGACACGGCACCTGAGGTGAGGGAGGGTTCTAGGGTGGCATCTGATTAAATGAACTTGGGCTTGTAAATCACTGAGTGTCCGTCACAGAGACAGCACACTGTATTATGTGTTTGAGAAAAAAGCACATGGATGAATGGGGAGAAGAGCGCAGGTGGGGCTGCCTGGCCCTCGCAGCTGGCCCTACCGAACACTGGTTTCACTGAACCATCAGGCCAGGTCACCCTGTGTCTGCGCTGGACCAAGAAAAAACAACGGCGCTGGTAATCAGGTCTGCTCAGACAAAAACAGGAGCGCATTCGAACCACAAAAACGATCCAACATCCCCTATCCTGGCTAACGCGAGAGACGGCGTCTTCTCTCCCAGTCACTACTTTAACCTCATATGGTTTGTCCTGCTTCCTGGATAACAATTATTGAGATCCAGGAGTGGAATCATCTCTGCTTCCTGACAGCAGTCAAGCCAGAGCACAGCCCTGCTTCTTGGAGCCCCCACTCCACCAGATCACCCACCCCAACTCCTTAAGGTCCTTTACAGTACCTCCTTCCTGGGACGCCACATGGTCCCCCATGATGCATGTTTTTATGAAAGGCATCAAAAAACTCAACTTTGTTTGTTTGGCTCTGGGTGTGTCCTTGTTTTTTTTTTTTTTTTTTTTTTTTTTTTTTTGGCTAGCAGACATTACAAAAAAGAAGTAATAAAAGTGAAATGATTTAAAAAAAAATTTTTTTAACTTTATTTATTTTTGAGACAGAGAGAGACAGAGCATGAATGGGGGGAGGGTCAGAGAGAGGGAGACACAGAATCGGAAGCAGGCTCCAGGCTCCAAGCTGTCAGCACAGAGCCCGACGCGGAGCTCGAACTCGCGAGCCACAAGATCGTGACCTGAGCCGAAGTCGGACACTTAACCGACTGAGCCACCCAGGCGCCCCAAAAGTGAAACGATTTTAACAGAAACAACAGTTTGATATTCTAAATGTTTAGAAACCTGAGAGACCCTCTCCATCTTTACACTGGAGGATTCAGGTAAGCTAAGTTCTGATCTTAAAAAGGGCCTGCAAGAAATACAGGGGAACTTTGGAAGCTTAGATACTGTTTCAGGGGACAACTGGGTCTTCTCACTTGAAATATCAAATACCTCTATGAGTCGGGGACTCCCACGCACTGGGTACAGTTGAGTTTTGATGATTAGATCTGAATTGGCAAAGAAGTATCAAGGATACAGGCTGCCTTCCATCACGTACGAGTTAAGGAAGAGACATAGAAATGACAATTGATAAAGTCACCCAGCTGGCTCAGCTTGGCCCAGTGCCCGTCCTCCTGGTAAATACATCGTGGTGGCATAGCCACGTTGGGACTTTTCATTTCTGTTTAACTCTGTGCCCAGCCCTCGGTTGCAATTAATATTCTCTGTAACTAAAAGCCTTCTGTGACATCAGAAAGATGAAAAGTCCTGGCCGAAGCCATTCGGGCATCATTCAGGTGACATTTGAGTCATCCCTTGAACGTTGCCTAGATGAGGCTCCCATGTAATTGGATGAATCAGATCAATAAAGAGAGTGGATGTTTACCCGGCATCCCCCCCTCCCCACCCCCCTCCTCGTCATCCACAAGGCATGACGCATCCCCCGATGCATGAACTCCAGACCTGGAGTGTCATTGCTTTGGCAGCTCATCCTTCTTTGAAAAGTGGCCTTCTGGGTCACCGGGGTGGGGATGGACGCCTCTGCTGGAAAAATAGTGCCTGGCAGTGAAGATCCGGCCCATCTGTGGCTGCCCACAAGGTTCCACTGAAATGCAGCATTTTTAAGGCCAATGGATAGACCTCTTTTTAAAAGTATTTTATAAAAATCTAGGCCCATTGAGTAAGGCTGTTATCACTAGGCACGTTGTCATTTTCTCAGGTGGTCACCTCCCTTCCGGGGAGTTGTGGACAGGGCCATACTCATCCAGTTCCACAACGTGGCTCCTCTCAGGCACCCCTGCTGTGGAAGGGCCCCTAAGCACCCGCGGCTGGTGGCAGGGCTCCCACCTTCCAACACTGCCAGGTCACATGAAGGATATCAAAGACGGGGAAACCATCAGCCCAGCCAGGTATGTGTCCCTGTAGCAGGCCCAGCGCTCACAAGCTGCAGGAACTTGGCAGGCTTCTGGACTTCGTGCAGCCTCCCTTCCAGCATCTGAAAAGCAGGGATGTTGCCCTAGCTCCGTCCCTCCCCCTGGACACTCCGGTACGTGTGCCCACAACATGCCGAGCCTGGGACACCTGCATGGACATCATCGTTATTATTCCACTGATAGAGGAAGCGCCCGGCCTCGTAGGCTTTCCTCCATTCTTTCTAGAGCTCATTCTAATCAGCCTCTCAACCCTCGATGCCACCAAACTGCTCTTGCCAAAGACTCCGTGGGCCTCCCGGGCCCTCATCTCCTCTGCTCTCCTTTCCTGTCTGTCCCCGAGTCCTTGGTGACCCATGCAGCCCTATGCCTTTGCACACCATCTGCTGACTTCAGGTTTAATCGATAGCCCAGGTCTTCTGCCTGATCTCGAGTGCCTCCAGCTCCTTCTTGACCTCTGCCTGGCAGGTCTCCAACCAACATGTCCAAACCACTCTCGACAATCCCCCTGCAAACCTGCTCTACCCACGGATGTCCACATTTTCTTCCAGGTGATGGAGCCTTTCCAGGTTCTCAGGTCAGGAACGTTGGGCAATTCTCTTGAGGCAATTCTCTTGAATGCCATTCTCTTGAGGCAATTCACCAGAAAATCCTAGTGGTTTGTCCTTCAAGATAGCTGCAGGGGTGTCTGGGTGGCTCAGTCAGTTGAGCATCCGACTCTTGATTTCAGCTCAGGTCATGAACTGTGAGATCAAGCCCCACATTGGGCTCTGTGTTGACAGTGTGGAGCCTGCTTGGGATCCTCTCTCTCTGCCCCTCCCTGCTCATGCTCACTCCCTTCCTTTCACTCTCTCAAAATAAATAAACTTTAAAAAACCCACAATAAGTGCAATATCCAGCCATTATCACCACCCCCAGTTCCAGCCTTTAGAGGGCAGTCTCTCCTCTTCTGCCTTGTCCACGCCCCACCCCTTGCAGTCTCCTCCCCACACAGTGGCCAGAGTGAGCCTTTAAAACCACCATTCACATTCTGCCACACCTGTGCTCCACACAGGCTTCCTAACCTACTCACTTTAAAACTCCAGGTCCCTAAAATAGCCATCAAGAACCTAGATCTGTCCCTCTACCGTCTCTCTCTCTGCAACCTGCACTGTCCTCCCCCTTGATCAACTCTCCTGGAGCCAGGCTGACCCCCAGGGTGTTGCTGAAAGCAGGCAAGACCCAGTCCTACCCCAGGGGCTTGGCAGTTGCTATCCCCTTTGCCTGGAATGCTTTTTTTCACAGAGAGCCACACAACACTCTCCTCCTTTCCTTCTATACTGATCTCCTACCTAAAATAGCCTCTCCATCCCATCACCTTCCTAAGTCTAGTTCTTCATGGCATTTATCGCCACCTGACACCCAGATGTGAATGACACGTTAAAAACCCTTGTTTAAAACCCTTCATTGCCTCACCTCTTTGCCATTAAAGGACACAAATCCAAATTCCTTACCTTGGTGATATGATCTAGTCCCACATACCTCTCTGGTCTTAGCAAGCTGTGCCCAGCCTTTCGCAAACACACTGAGCGCATCCTCTGGGCTTTGGTTCAGGCTGTTTTCTCACCTGGTCCCCATTCACCTCTCCCGAGAAGCCCCCCGATTCTCCTGGGGAGTGAGGTGGGGCTACGATGCCCAAGAGTTATTGCCATCGTGCAGTTGACAAGGACAGCATTCACTGGCCATTTACACAAAATGGTTATCTGAGATATAAATTAATCTAAACTAAACCTATAACAAATACAGATTAAGTTTTTCATTAATCTACATTAACTCTATATCTGAGAGTCTATAACCTGTGATTTTACACTAATAGAAATAAGAGTGGACCCCTATGATGTCTGAGATGTCATCTGAATGTGAGCTGTGCTGGTTTCAGGGACCCGGGTCTGTGTCAGAAATGGTGTAGACACTGCATTTCTGAGACAGTGTCTGAGGAGCACAAACACACTCCTGATAGGTCGTCCTGGATTATGACAATTAGTCCTCAGAAAGTCCTAAACAGGCTTGAGACACTGGGCAAAGTCACCCCTATCAGCTTCTCCTTAGGGAGCCCTCCCAACTGAGGACTCTGCCCATATGACACAAGAGTAGACAGTTGTTTCAGAACAGACCAAAAAGAGATTTGTGACTTTTCTATTTAGCCAATGGATGCTGGTGCTCCATGGGCACGAGTCACCCCAAATACGTCATATTAACTCTTTGCTTCTTCAAGACACACACAAAAAAACGCCCCTCTGGTTTAAGAAGGTAATTTGCAACTAACGAAAGGGACCCCCACCTCTTAGGAAACGTGGTCCTCATTCACACCTGTTCTGCCATAGACACGAAGCTGCTCTGCCTACCAAGGACCGTGAGGATTGAATGATGTGTCAGTACATTTCTGGGACAAGGTGACATTGTCATTGAGGGTCTGTGGAAGGAAAGAAGCTAATTTTCTTTTAAGCTTAAGCCTGTAGTAGTAACTTAATTAGGCCATGCTGTAAAATCATCACTAATAACTGTCAGAAGTGCCCCTGAGTCACCAGAGGATGACAAAGCTTGGCAGACAGCCTCTTCCATAGAGAGGAGCATCTAAAGTTCACCCCACCTCTCAGAAATGTCCTCAAGGGGCACCAACAGTCCCCCAACCTCAGCCTGCCTGGTTCCCGACCTCACGGCAGGACTTTCCTTCAGGAGTGCTTTACATATACACGTGTAATATATATATGTAACACATAGGTATGTGATATATAACAAAATAAGGGCACCTGGGTGTGTCAGTTGGTTAAGCATCCGACTTTGGCTCAGGTCATGATCTTGTGGTTTGTGAGTTTGAGCCCTGCATGGGGCTCTGTGCTGACAGCTCAGAGCCTGGAGCCTGCTTCCGATTCTGTGTCTCCCTCTCTCTCTGCCCCTCCCCCACTCGTGTTCTGTCTCTCAAAACTGAATGTTAAAAATATTTTTAAATAAAAGAGCACTTAAAAACAACCCTTCACCCTACACAGTATTTTCAATTTTGCAGCATTACGTACCAGTTCTTGTCCACATACTCCCCTTTTATTACATAGTGTCAATCACCTTGTATCCTAATTCCTTAACATTATTTTATTTTCCAAGTTTCTGTAATCTTTTAGTTATCATTTGAATGATTGCTAAAATTATGTGTTGCTACGCTCTATGATCTTCTAACTTACACACTTATTTTGGGCATTTAGGCCAGAACATGGTGCCTGTAGGTTGAATTACAGCTCTTTGTGGGTGTATACTATTTGACAAAGAGTGGTCTTACAGTGCATTTTTTGTCATTCTTGTTTTTTATTTATTTATTTTTTTTAGAGAGAAAGAGCATGTGCGTGCACATGAGCAGGAAAGGGGCAGAGGGAGAGAGAGAATCTTAAACAGATTCTATGCTCAGCTCAGAGCCCGGCTCGGGGCTCAATCCCAGGATCCTGGGATCATGACCTGAGCAGAAATCAAGAGCTGGATGCTCAACTGACCGAGCTACCCGGGCTCCCCAATCATTCTTGTTTTCTAATTTGAATTAGTTGCCAAATCATGGATAGCCCTTAAAATTCAGATTTCTAACATTGAGAGTTGGCAACTAGCAGCAGGAGTCTACCTCTAGAAAGAACATAAGCTCTCCACTTTGCCACAGTCCCCACCACTCCCTATTGCATTCGCCAAGCCAGCCTCGCTCATTTACATGATCACTCCTTGATTTCTGTAGGCAGTTCAGTCTGCAGCCTTTGATTTAATGCCTTTGCCTCCACAGACAAGGATGCAGATGACTACAGGGGATGTTTTGCTTCTGTTGTTTTATTTCTGTAGGGTAGATTTCTGAAAGCAGGCTTATCGGGTGTAAGTATATTTTGGCTCCTGCCCTACTGTATTCCATTTGGGATGTCCTCTCTCGTGCAATAGCTGCCCCAGGCACCCTCGCGCGGGGCTGTTCAGCAAACGCCCCGCTGCACTGGGCCAAACCCTCTCTCCTAGGAATTTGCAAATTGGACGTAAAGATAATGTGTTTGAGCTGATCTTTTTTTTTTTTTTTTAATGTTTATTTTTGAGAGAGTGTAAGTGGGAGAGGGGTAGAGAGAGGGGAACTGAGGATCCCAAGCAGGCTCTTTAATGACACCCCCTTTTGGGGCTTGAACTCATGAACTGTGAGATCATGGCCCGAGCTGAACCCGGAGGCTCAACAGACTGAGCCACCCAGGTGCCCCTGGGTTGATCTTAAACTGAAGAAAGGCATGTTTTGGGCAGTGGGCTTTATGTATGGTCAAACACACGTGGAAAAGAAAAGAAATCAGTTCTGCAAAGAGAAAGAAGGAGATAAAATGGACAGAAAGATGTCAAGGCAAGGAAATGTAGAACCAGAGAGAGAGAGAGAGAGAGAGAGAGAGAGAAGGAGGGAGGGACTAAGTGTGAGTCAAGTCACTAAAGGGCAGAGGTCAAAGGAGCAGGAATTCTTGTCACTCTAGGTCCTGGTGGGTTTCTGGTTCTGCTACTTACTACTGCACAGCCCCTTGTATTCTAGAAGCTATCCTGTGTCGTTCCAATGCACTTGTTTTCTTAAGCTGGAGCTCAGTGGTTTCTGTGGGCGCCAACTTGGCCATCAGGTTCTTGGGAGCCGCTTTCTGTCTTCTTGGTCCACGGCTGTGTCCCCCACCTGGCAGTGCAGGCACATTGTAGGTGCTGAGATGTCTGAATACGTAGATGAATCTGCAGTAAGGTGACCACCCTCCACCCTACCAGACCTGGGAGCGTGTGAAATTGCCCCGACTGTCCCTGTCCCTGTTGAGGCACTGATGAGCCCCATGCTGCCCATCCCAGGGGTCCGTGCTGCACGATACCTGCCCATTAGTGGAACGCTCCCCTCCCTGGCTGGTGCTGGGACTCTTCTGTTAGCACCCCACCCCCTTCCCCAGGTGCTCCTCTGCGTCCGCTGGGAGGTCCTCCAAATGTATGGCTCCCTGATGCCGTCTGGGTCTCTGTTCAAATGTCCCCTTCCCGGAGGCCACCCGACTGTCCTGTCTGAACTAACATCTTCCCTGACTGCCTGTCTCACTGCATGGTCTCCCTGCTATGCTTTATTCTTTTTTTTTTTTTTTTTAAGTTTTTATTTATTTTCAGAGACAGAGACAGCATGAGCTGGAAAGGGGCAGAGAGGGAGGGAGGGAGGGAGGGAGAGACAGAATCCCAAGCAGGCTCTACACTGCCAGCACAGAGCCCAATGTGGGGCTTGAACTCACGAACTGTGTGATCATGACCTGAACCGAAATCAAGAGTCAGACGTTTAACCAACTGAGCCACCCAGGTGCCACCACTATGCTTTACTCCTCATCATAGCAACAAAAAACTATCATGGCAAATATTCATTTTGTTGTCTGTTACCTCCAGTTAGAAAGTTCACAAGAGTAGAAACTTACCATCCTTCCCCTGAAACAAGGCCTGACACTTTGGCGCCCCACACGTTGATTTCACAGGTATTTACTGAGTGCCTACCACGTACAAATAATGACCTAAAATATGTAACCGTGCTGGAAGGCGCTTAGTGCAATGGGACAAATAGAGCGAGGCGGGAGATGGTTAAGGTCGTGGGCAGCTTTGTTGCAATTTTTAAGCAGCAGGGTCAGGGAGGGACTCACGTAGGAGGTAGCGTTCTAGCAAACACGTGAAGGAGGTGAGGAAGAGAGCCAGGCACATGTCGGAACAAAGACCGTTTCAGGTCGGCAGCAGTCATTGCAAAGGTCCTGTGGCAGGGATGTGTTCAGGAAGCAGTAGAGTTTAGCTGTAGGGGAGAGTGGTGTTGGAAGACGTGAAACATGAACCTGGAGCCAAGGGAGATTTCAAACGCAGTCACCCTTATTCAGGTATCATTTACATACAATCAAATGCACCCACGTTAAGTATATGGTCTGAGTTTTGGTCAATGTATATATAACTATGTACCTGTTGCCTTGGTCAAGATAGAACATTTTCATTACCCCAGTGGGTGCCCTAGTCTCTGCACAGTCAACCCTCTGCCTCCCACTGGAGTGTGCTGCAAGTTCTAGAACTTCTTTTATGTGGAATCATGCCGCATGTGCTTTCCGAGGTCTGGCTTAGTTTGCTCAGCATAAAATTTTTGTGTTTTTATCATCACGTCATGTTTATCAGCAGTTCCCTTGTGTTGTTAAGCAGAATCCTCCTCATAGGATTTAGCACGGTTTATTCGTCCATGCGTCTGTGGATGGACACTGCGTTGTTTGCAGTTTTCTGCTATTATGAACAAAACTGCTGTGAGTGTTTGCATAGAAGCGTTCCTCGGGTCTATGTATTCATTTCGCTTGAGCATCTGTAGACCTAGCATAGTCTAGCGGCGGGCTTTCTGGGTTGCACACTTTAATGTATGTTTAACTTTACAAGAAAGTTACAAACAGGGAGGTTGTGCCGTTTTTTTTTTTTTTTTTTTAAGTTTATTTATTTTGAGAGGGAGAGAGAGAGCACTAGCAGGGGAGGAAGAGAGAGAGAGAGAGAGAGAGAGAGAGAGAGAGAAGTAATCCTATGCAAGTTCCACACTTCCAAGCGCAGAGCCCAGCGCGGGGCTGGAACTCACAAGCTGGGAGATCATGACCTGAGCCAAAATCAAGAGCCGGATGCTCAACTGACTGAACCACCCAAGCCTGCCGGTTGTGCTGTTTTGTTTCCCCACGGGCCCTGCGCCTTCGCCAACACCTGGGATTGTCGGTCTTCTTGGCTGCAGCTGCTGTGGTGGGTGCATGGTAGCCCCTCACTGTGATCTTCATTTGCATTTCTCTGATGGAATCAATGCTGATTCCAATGATTTCCTCATGTCCTTATACACCTTCTATATACTACTTACAGCTGTGGAGTAGGTGTTCACTCCTTTACTTGGGTTATTGGCTTATTGAGTTGCAATTCTTTATACACATTTTGTATCTACAGAGAAGTCTTGCATCAGGGACCTGTTTTGTGACTATTTTCTTGCAGCAGTGGCTGGTCGTTTCATTTTCTTACCAGCATCTGGCAAAGAGCAGATGTTTCTAATCCCGGTGCAGTCGGGTCTATCCATTTCTTGCTTATGTGGTTGGTGTCTCGGCTAAGAAATGTCTGTCTACCCCAAGGTTGTGGAGGGGCTCATGGGTTTTTTTTTTTTTTTTTTTTTCCCTAGTCATTCTGTAGTTTTAGCTTTTATTTCAGGTCCATGAGGGTTTTGAGCAAGGACCTGACATGATCACACTTGTGTGTCAGAGGCACCCCTGTGCTGTGTGGATGCCGGTGGGGCAGAGTGGGAGTGCAAGGCAACAGTCAGACGCGGGGAATATTGATCAGCGAGGGTTTCAGGTTTGTGCTCTATCCCTCCTTGATGGAGAATATTGTAATTTAAGGCTGCTTTGGGCCCAAATGTTTGCTGTGCATTTTAACTTATCTTCACTAAAGAACTGATTTTAAGTTTCAATCTGGACGTTGTCATTCTTTGGGCATGGAAGCCCCCAACACAAGACAGTTCATCTATCATTCTTGAGAGGTTACAAAAAGGGAGAGCAACATATTCCAGGTCACGCCTGAATCATGCCTGCTGGGACTCATCAACCCATGTCTTCACCTTGGCCACTTCAACCCCGGTGCTACCCTTCCTTGAATTTATGATTTATTGCTCAGTTACTCTTTTGGCCAGATTTATAAACCTAACTGTTCTGTCTTTATATAATGCCTACTTTGTACACTAGGCAATGACAGCAAATTTATTGTCTATGAGTTGTTAACCTTGAAAAATTACATCAATGCAAAGTGATTGCCTTTTAGCCTCCATAGCCAATAAATTTAATTTTTTGGAGGGGGGTGATATGAGTCATAGGATCATATATATAATCGCCGATCACAGAATGAGGAGCAAGTTGAAAGTTCTGAGCAACAGAAGCCAAGAAGGAAGACTTCTGTCTCTTGCCAAGCATGCATAAGCTGGTTTCTTGTCTGCTTTTCATAGGATGCTTACAACCTCTCTTCTCTCTGCCCATCCCTGACTCCAGGGAAGAGGCTCTGAAGCTCTCAGGTAAGATGGATTTGTCCCCTTTATGTTAGTCATGGAAGAGTCTTTGAGGGTCTCATATGCAAAGTTGGAGATAAGGACGGGAATTCTTTCTTGAAGGAGTCTTGCTAAATTAAGTCTTAGCTATGGATAGAATACTAGAGGATCCTTACGGCACATTGTAGGTTTTTTACTTTCTTTCTAAAACATAGGGGTCGAAGGGGTGGCTTTGCTTAATTCATGTCACTTCTGTAACCCAAAAATGTTGTTTTGGTTGTTTTTTTTTTTCCAATTTTAAAAACTGTACTACATTGAAAACATCATTACTCTTAGTTTCTATTTTAAACGAACTGGTTGGATGTAGAATTTGGTTGTTCCAATTGTAGATTAAAACTATTTTATATTAAGTTAAAAAGTAATCACCTGACATGTGTTATATGAAGCAAAAATATTTATTAGAAAATACAAAAATGACAATCCAGAGCTCGGGATGACACCGATTTCCAGGTACAATCAAATCCTTTTATGTTCCATTCAGATCGAGTGTAAGTTGAATTTTTTTAAAAAATCAGTCAAGCAGATACTTATTTTGCTATTTCCTCTTAATTTAGTTTCAGAAATGAAAAGGCTGATGCTTGGTTATTAGTTTCCACTAAAACTTTAACTGGATTTTATCTTGCCTTTCATTTGGGGTACTTTTAGACTTAAAATTTTAAGTGCAGAGGAAAACCCTTCTGGACCATTGATTTTATAATTTCTTGTCTCTAAGGTTTCTCCCAAGAGGCTTTTTGACAATCAGCAAAAGCCTTGTTGGTCAGTCATCTGTGTCCATGAGCTGGCACACCCCGTGACCTCCTGTCAGTCACATCGATGGTCAAAAACAGGCATTGAGAGGCACCTGGGAGGCTTAGTTGGTTGAGTGTCTGACTCTTGATTTCGGCTCAGGTCTTGATCTCAGGGTCGTGGGATCAGGCCCCGTGTTGGGCTCTGTGCTGAGTGTGGAGCCTGCCTAGAGATTCTCTCTCTCCTTCCGCCCCTCTGCCCTGTTCACGTTCTAAAAAAAAAAATTTAAAAATAAAAATAAAAAACAGGCGTTGACTTTACTGAATCTCTGCTATTTAAAAAGAACATTGGAAAGCAAGCACAGGATGAAATCAAGATTGACTATTCAGAGAGTTCTGTCCCCTTCAAAAATGTACTCTGTATTAAGATTTTTTAAAATCATACATTTAAAAATGTATTATGATTTTTTAAAAACAAACTTAACATTTATTTTTGAGAGACAGAGAGAGACACAGTATGGGGAGGGGCAGAGACAGAGAGGGAAACACAGTATCTGACAGAGGCTCCAGGCTCTGAGCTGTCCGCACAGAGCCCAATGCAGGGCTCTAACCCACGAAACGTGAGATCATGACCTGAGTCAAAGTCAGACGCTTAACCGACTGAGCCATCCAGGAGCCCCTATTCTGATTTTTTAAAATGTAGGTCAGTGTAGCATCGTATTCAAATTCTAAACAGGTGGCAGCCTGCCTTCAAGTTCTTGCCTAAACTTTTCTAATGTATTTGTTTTGACATAAATGAGCCTTCATTACACACACAGTTACACGTGGTCAAATTTTATAGATTTTCATGAATAATCTTCAGAAATGCTGTGAATGTGCTCAGATGCCGTCATGATGGTTTCAGTGCGTTGTCTTCCAGTCAAGGTTGTAGCTGAGCATCTGCAAGCGGCCAGCAGGCGGGTATTCCAGGACTCCCGGAGCCTCTGATCTCAGAGTGCGGCTGCCGGCCAAGAGAGCCTTCCGGGAGCCAAGTGCCCGCTTAGTACGCCTCCCACCTTCCACGCTCATTCCACACGCCGTGCACGCACATTCCTACACATCTTATACACACATACCACACCTCTTACATGCCATTAAACTGACATTTCACATTAAAAATGTTATTACTATCAAAGTATTTAAAGAGTATTTTAAGGTTTTTTCTTATTATTATATTCAATAATAATAATAATTCAATAATTGCGGCAATAGGCAGTAGATAAATAGGAACAAAAAAGAACTACTTTTTCAAGTGGAAACTCTTTTTTAACAAATTCTTCAAATTAAAAAAATTTTTCTTAATGTTTATTTTTAAGATAGAGCACAAGTGGGGGGGGGGTGGCAGAGAGAGGGAGACACAGAATCCAAAGTAGGCTCCAGGCTCTGAGCTGTCAGCACAATGCCCAACGCAGGGCTTGATCCCATGAACTGCAAGATCATGACCTGAGCCCAAGTCAGATGCTTAACCAACAGAGCCACCCTGGCACCCCGGTGGAAATGTTAATTGGTCCTGTGGCTCAGCTCCACTCAACTATTCAAGGCAGCCGAGCGGCTTGGCAAAATCACACAAGGCAGAAGACAGTCAGAATTAGATCCACTCCTCTTGACTGTCTGGCCTGCCAGCTTGCGAATCGGATCACAGCATTTCCACCTCTTTGTTAAAACACCACTGACAAATCACGAACTTAGCATTTGGGGAATTTCTAGTGTTCTCTCTCTGACCTCGAGCCCCCAAAAGACAACAGGGAACAGAAATAATTGACGAACCAAGCTACTAACCTCTTCTATTACTCTGTGTAGCACCTGATGGAGACGCAAGATCAACCTTGGATGAACTGGAAAGAGTGTCCCTCCTGCAAATGCTGGAGACGTTAGGGGCAGAGAGAGGCGACAGTCTTAGGAAAGCAGGTAAAATAATTCATGCGTGTACAGGCTGTCTGATTTTATTGCTACTGAATTACTCTCTATTCTCATCCACTATGTGAGGTAAAAACCTGTTTTGGAATAGAAAGATGTTCTATAAAACATGCTAATAAACTGCCCAACACTCTCCGCTTCTGGTGTAAAGACTCCTCTGCAATTTGGTGTTTTCTCTTTCTCACCAACTCCTTGCAAGCATCATGCTCTCCTTGGTACCTCAGCATATCTACATTTTTTTTTCTGTACACATTTATTTTGGAGAGGAAGGAGGGTGTTATCCATTCCCAATAAGTGCAATTTTATTTTTTTTTAATTTTTTTAATGTTAATTTATTTTTGAGACAGAGAGAGACAGAGCATGAGCAGGGGAGGGGCAGATAGAGAGGGAGACACAGAATCTGAACCAGGCTCCAGGCTCTGAGCTGTCAGCACAGAGCCCAACGTGGGGCTCAAACTCACAGACCGTGAGATCATGACCTGAGCCGAAGTCGGATGCTTAACTGACTGAGCCACCCAGGCGCCCCTATTTATTTTTTTAAAAATGTTTGTTTGTTTGTTCATTTATTTAATGTTTATTTTTTAGACAGAGAGAGAGCATGAATGGGGAGCGTCAGAGAGAGAGGGAGACACAGAATCCTAAGCAGGCTCCAGGCTCTGAGCTGTCAGCGCAGAGCCTGACGCGGGGCTCGAACTCACGGACCGTGAGATCATGACCTGAGCCGAAGTCGGACGCTCAACCGACTGAGCCACCCAGGCGCCCCTAAAATGTTTATTTATTTTAAGAGAGAGAGAGAGAGAGAGAGAGAGAGCGCGCATGTGCACGCAAGGGAGGGACAGAGCGAAGCGGAGGAAAAAGAGAATCCTAAGCAGACTCCGTGCTGTCAGCGGAGAGCCTGATGTGGGGCCCAATAAGTGCAAATTTAAATTCTGGGTTTCTACTTGTTAAAATCTTATGCAAATTACTTAATCTTCTGGTACCTCAGTTTCATCACCAGTAAACAGGATTCATACAAATATCCACCTCGTGGGGCTCTTGTGAAGTCAGTGAGAAAATGCAAGTGAAATGCTCACCGCAATCACATGCAGTTATCGACAAAATGTTAGCTCTTACTAGTTTCTCCAACTGGATTCCACTGAGCAATGACACCAAGGCTCAAAACATTTTGCAAACAAAATGGAGCCTTTAATAGACACTGTTTAATAGAAGTTCATTCATGTAAAATGTTCTGAGTGGACTACTGGGGAGAACACAGCGCCCTCTGTGAACTCCATCAGAGACAAGCACAAGGGTACTTGCCCAGCAGCCTTCAGGTAAATATTGCTGCAGAGTGAAAACAGGAAGATCAGAAACTAGGCACGACTCAGTAATACTCTATTTTGTGTGTTTTAAATAAGACAAGCATTAAATAGAAACCACAGATCTGATGATGAATGGTTTTCAAACACTGTTTTCCAGGTCTTGGTACTGGCACTGCTAACCCGCGAGGAGGTATGAGACAGGTAAGTGACCATATTTAGGAGAGCTGGGTGAGGCATTTTACACCTTGACTTTAGAGGATCCTACATTCTTGAACTGGGTAGCGTTTGGGGTAGAAATCATGCCTTCAAGTAACTGGCCAATCAGTGTTATCTTGGAGCATGTTTTTTCTAAGTTTTGATGTGTATAAAATGTGCCTACCAGACCTTATTCAGTGCTCAACTTTAACCAAGCTCTCCCCAAACATTTGACCAGAGACCGTTTTTGTTGTTGTTGTTTTGTTTTGTTTTTTGGCTTAGTGCCCAGTAACATCCTTATAAAAATACACTGGAAACACTCGATCCTGGAGATGGTGTTCACCACCTGAGGTCCCAACAGGGATGAACCCCCCCCAGAAGGGGCTGGTGTAGCTTCTGCATGTGACTAAAAGTTATCATTCAGATGTTTATGAGTGGAAGGATTATGGTTAAAGACTCTAAAACCACAAAGGTAATTAGGAGGATTTGCTCATGAAATTCTACAATAAAAACAAACCAAAGGGTCCATGCTTAAATAGGTAAATTTCAGGGGAAATACAAGCCCTATTTTACACACAAGATGGTAACTGTACAGAACATGTTACTGACATTATTTAAACAGAAAGAGGTCAGTGAGGGCTTAGGAAACTTCATGGCCATCAGAGGGCTACACAGACTTGGTGGACCCCTGGCTGGGCACAGGGAGCCCTTCCAGAGCCATACTCTGGGTTCATACTGCAATTACAATGGCAAACGATTTTCAAAGGTCCTATGTCTTAACTACAGTTCCTTTTTCTTGCAGCGATCTTAATTCATTGATAACCTATGTTTTTTGTTTTTGTGTATTGTTCTAGTTTCAAGCTTTCTTTGGACAAGATCCTAACATTTTCCTGAGTCATCTTTTGGCCAGAATCAGGAAGCAATATAAGAAACGTGGATCTCCCTCTGAATGCTTCTGGAAATACTGTGTCTGAAGTAAAATGAACATCTATTAGTCAACTCAGAAACAACCACCTTAGAAAGTTAAAAATAAAAATGTCTGACTTGAAAACAGCATAGAAAAAAACTAAGCGAACTACACCCCATTCATGACTATTTGGAAAAATAAATCCTCTATGTTTTGCAAATACCATGAGTGGTCATTTTATTTATAAACAGGCCCTGAACATTTATAATTTTTCTTTCCATCGATTTATTTTTAAAAAATATTTATTCATTTTTGAGACAGAGAGTGTGCATGAATAGTGGAGGGGCAGAGAAAGAAGGAGAGAGAGAGAAAGCAGGCTCCACACTGTCAGCCCAGAGTCCAACATGGGGCTCGATCCCACAAACTATGAGATCATAACTGGAGTCGAAATCAAGAGTTAGACGCTTAGCCAACTAAGCCACCCCAGCACCCCTTCGTGAATTTATAAAGAACTCTCTGAAAATTGAAAAGTAAAGCTAATAAAATTAACAGAAGCAAATACTAAGCAGAAAAGTCACAAAAATGCAATTTAGTTGAAACCGTTAAACTACAACTCACTTAAACATTACCTTTCCTGCGTGTCCCCTCAACCCTTAAAAATGACGACATACAGTATCATCACTTAAAAAAATCAGCATCTTGTCGTGGAAAAGTCTCTACAGTGAAGGATGTGTAGACGCAGGCTGGGAGCGGTCTGAATTCTCCTCAGTTTCTGATGGGGTGGGTTCACGTGCTCAAATCCCCTGTCCCTGAGCTTTAAACTCCTAACAGAGACACATGCTTGCTCTCGGTTCCTGTGAGCTGCAGATGTGCAGCTCGCTGACTCGGGGATCGTCTCCTATACAGGGAAGGAGGCTGAGGCGGGTTTAGGATCACAGAATGGAAGGAAGAGCCCGTTTGTTAATTTTTAAAACCCGCTAATGTGTGTGTGCACACACCAACTTACACTCTGTGAATGCGTGTGTACAAAGGTTTACTGACACAGTGCAAAAAAACGTCTCCAGTTCTGCATGTACAGTTTATGTTTTTCCTTAAAAAAGATACCTGATTGAAATATTAATAACCATTAAAAACAAGTAAATTCACACAATTAATTGTAAGTTCACCTGAAACAAAATTTCAATTTGGATTAAATTTACCTTGTGAGTTATAACGAAGTTTTTACTTAATTGCAAAATGACTCCATTCCCACAGCATTGTGTTTTTCAAAAATCTTGACCTCATATCCAAGAAAATAATCACCTTCTGGGTAACATTTATGTAGACATCGAAGCCTATAGTACAGACACGTGTTACCAATTTCTGTATTCATACAAAAAGTTAATAAACCCGAACAATGAAGTATATATAAAGGTTGGTAGAGCCCCCCTGGGGGGCAGCAGTGTCACTGCTGAGCGTGCCCTCTCCCCTCCAGCAGTGCGAGCTTCGCGGTACAATCTCTGAATACGCCAACTAGTCTACGTGTCAACATATGAAAATTATAAACTACAGATCTGCCTACAACAAGCACCGGTTTCATACCAAATCTGGCATAATATTTGTGCTATAAGATGTGTCCGAAGGTAAAGAAATCAGCAAACGCAGGTAAGACGAACATCCAGACAAAGGCGCTTCCATTATTAGAGAACGTAAGGTTTCAAACGGGCTGCATGAAGCAGAGTGGCCCCTGAGAGCCACACATCAGTTTTGATTTGTACAAATTAAAACTTTTATCCCTACAGAAGGTCGCAATGACTACACTGATGGACGGTACCCAGGCTGGTTAGTTTTTCTAAAGTTGATTTTTCACCAAGGGTAAAAATGCCACACAACTTGACCAAGATGACGAGGACTTCAGAAATCACTGAATGATCAGGATGGAGTAGAAAATGACAGTTCCATATTTGCATGGAACTGCTTAGCATCTGAAAATGGTTCTGACACCTTAAGATGGACTCACCCTCCAGAAAACTCTACTTTAGAAAGGACACCTGAGCTACGGGAATTGAGAATCAGGGCTCCGCAGTCCTCACGGATGAAGAGGTCGAGTCTCCTAATTATTATCAGTTATATGTACTTTACAAAAGGTATCAAACTTGGAGGGAGGAAGAGAGTTTGCTTGAAACAAAGCAACAAAACACGAAAGATCAGTCAGTCTGTTATATAAAAGATAGAAGGTCCTGCTCCTTTGCTTCTACTCCTTTCTGATCTGTGTGGGTGTGAACCGCATGAGTCCCTCCAAGTCTGGGCAGGAATCACGGATTTCTCTCGAGAACAGGGACTTAGCAAGTTAACAACCCACTCACTTCTTCACAAACACCATCTGGGCCGGAGTAGGAAGCACTGATCTGCGGCCACGCTGCACCCCCGTGAGGACCACGGAGCTCCCGCGAACCGCGGCTGTCACCGGGAAGCCACCACGGCACTTACAGACCTCTGGCAAAGACGGACAGACCTCTTGTGTGTAAGTTGGTTGGAAAGAAAGAGTTAAGTGTTAGTTTTGGTGAGACAACGTTCAAACACATAGGCATAAAGGAAGAGCATTATTTCTTACGTCACTTCTGAAACTCTTTACAATCGTTATTTTAAAAACCAGAACCTTAAAAAGGAGAATGCCACTGGTTGAGTGAAGAGCTCTTTTTGTTTTAATGTTACACATGCAAAAGCTAACTTAACCCCAAGGAATAAGCTCATTGTAAGTAGACTGGTTTTTAAGACTTTGGGAATTTCAGTGGAAGGTGGAAAATTAAAAGGAAAGGCATCTATAGGAATAAAGCTCAGAATCCAAACCTAAAAGCCAGCTATTCCCAGTGTACCAATGGGCGGTATTTTCTAACACTGGTAAATACTGAAGTGACTTGGCCTCGTGAGGAAGCGGGACGTCTCCTCTTAATCTCGGGGGGAAGCACCAAGTTGTGCACAGGCCGCATGAAAGTACGCAACTTACGGAAACCATTCCGAACAGTATACGGCCTGCAGGTGGGACGTCCTACGTCCTCCCACAGGAAAATGATCCACGTAACAACAGAACGAAATAAACGAGGCTACGTTCGGGGCTACTTCTAGCCATACTTCTAACTACCATCCATTTTGGGTGACACCCGAAGTCAAGTGTCGCTGTGCACGCACCTCTCTAGAGGCCATCCAATCTGCTCAGAGCACGGCCAACCAGAAAGAGAAGCTGACTGACAGCTTTAATACACCAGGAACACAGGAATGAAAGACGGTATATACAACGTCTGTTTCAGAAAAATGATGCCTGTTAAAAAGTCCAAAAGGGAAAACCTTCACATTCACCGATAGCTTCATGGCCATGTAGGAGTCAGGGGTTAAAGAGACACACCAAGAGGTCTGCTTGTCCGGCAGGTGCCATCTCCGTGGCCACTCAACTGCCGTTTGCTGCTGGAGCTTGACCACAGGACTCTGCGGCGTCACCAAGGGAGTCTTTGCTTTCGCAGGTGACACAGCCCTCCAAGAGAGAACAAGAGCAGGCAAGAGGACATGATGTCGTCTGGAAAGTCTTACAATCAGTAAAATGCTGGCCAAGCACCCATCTCATTCCCCAATTTATTCAATTCATGCCTAAGAATCGTCTGTATTACAGGTCGTTCCTTATTATTAAAAGGTAAATGACAGTTGTTTACCTACTTTTGCTTATTTTGAAGCTCATCCGTATACTCGTACAAAAGCACACAAATAGTATTTTAGTTTTTAAAGTTTACTTGAGAGAGAGGGAGAGAGAGCGCATGCACACATGAGCAGGGGAGGGGCAGAGAGAAAGAGGGAGAGAGAGAGATAAAATCTCAAGAAGGCTTCCACACTGTCAGCGCAGAGCCCAACACGGGGCTCGAACCCACAAATTGTCTTACGAATGAAGACACGTGGAGTGCCCAGCTCAGCTCCTGCTGTTGGCACTACTGTATCTAACTTTCCTTACTTTGCAGGCGCTCATTCCTTTCTTTAAAAACGGGCGGTGGGGAGGCTTCCGGCACTTGTTTACTTCAGAAGCCCTAATACCACAGTGTTTTGAGTGCTTAGCTTTCTCCTCTTATCATAGTTTTTAAATTAAGTTTTTCTGATGTTTATTTATTTTGAGAGAGAGAGAGAAAGAGAGAAAATGAATGAGTGGGGGAAGGGCAGAGAGAGAGAGAGAGAGAGAGAGAGAGAGAGAGAGAAAATCCCAAGTAGGATCCACACTATTAGTGCAGAGCCCTTTAAAAAAATTTTTTTTTTTATCTTACCATAATTTTTAACTTCACACATTATCACCTCCTGCATCTCAACACTTGTGGGAATACAGAGCTCATTACAACTGTCACAATCATTCCACGGAGCCACCATCAGGACCACGAGCAAGTCAAAACTCCACTGTCTAGGCCGCTCACATATGATCTCACTGAGAAGATCTCGCAACAACAAAAGAGCACCTGGGGCTCACGGAAATTCCTGCCAGGTATGAAGACTACCTCTGGTGTGAATCTTACACCTTGAGTTTTAACTCTGTTCAAACATACCTGCATATGTGAAATGCAAGTCCCTTGGTCCTCTCCTTCCTTGCCAATCATGTATCAAAGCAGGTGTCCCAGAACATTCCAACTGGTAAAAACACTTGCAGTCAAAGAGACCTGTATTCAAAATCAGAGGGACTGTCAGCCATATATAAAGTGTCCAACATCTGTATACATGACTGTGTTGTTTGTTGGTAAAGCAGGGATAGTAAAGCTACTGCAAAAGTAGCTGTGAGGGTTGTAATTTTTGGTGGGATCGTGCAATGAGTATTAAGTGCCTCGAGCACTACCTGGCACAGAAAAACATCCAGGAATGACAGCTGTTGTCACTGTGCTTCCCTTGATGTCTATTTCTCGAGGGACAGTCTGACTCTGAATCCAAGAGTGCACCTTGGCCAGCTCCTCCTTCTGCGCACGTGAAAACTGGGGTTGCCACGGCCGCATGCCCGCCAGCCTCTCCAGGTCCCCTTTCAGCACGGTCTCTTTCACCCTGTGGACAGACAAGCGACCTCAGTCCTGAATAAGGCACAGGGTTCTCGTGTGATCCATGAACAGCTCTGTTTGGGTCTGTGATATACTTTCTATCTCTTGCTAATATACAACGTGCCCATTAAACAAAGAACTGAATCAGCTCTTTGTCAAGCTGGTGAAGCGAGAGCTCTTTCTCTTAGAGAAAGCATCTGTACCAGCACCTGAATGGGGCAGACGCAAGACACAGCTTTCCCTCAGCTCCTCTCTTCTCTCAGAATGCGAAAAATTCAGCGTCTAAAGAGAAAAGTTCTTGTATGTGTGTGCCATCTGGGGAAGCGGTGCTGTCTTTGTTTTCTGGTCTCATGATGCACACGTTGGTGCGGTGTGGATCTGAGTGTGCACGGCATTGCCACTACAGCCACTGTTCCGGGATCATTCATCATTTAACTTCAAATGAATGAATGTGAAAATACATTTCTGTAGGAACATCTATAAAAACAGAAGTTAAAAATCACTTTGTGGGGCGCCTGGGTGGCTCAGTCGGTTGAGCGTCCGACTTCGGCTCAGGTCACGATCTCGCGGTCCGCGGGTTCGAGCCCCGCGTCGGGCTCTGGGCTGATGGCTCGGAGCCTGGAGCCTGCTTCCGATTCTGTGTCTCCCTCTCTCTCTGCCCCTCCCCCGTTCATGCTGTGTCTCTCTCTGTCTGAAAAATAAATAAACGTAAAAAAAAAAAATCACTTTGTATTAAACAATACACTTAAAAAACCATAAAAGTTTCTTTAAAAAACCCCATTTAAAAGGGGGGTCCTTGAGGACACCTGGGTGGCTCAGTCGGTTAAGCGTCTGACTGTTGGCTCTGGTTCAGGTCACAATCTCACAGATCGTGAGACTGAGTTCCTGTAAGCGCAGAGCCTGCTTGGGATTCTCTGTGCCCCTCTCTCTGCCCCTCCCCTGCTCACGCTCTGTCTCTCTCTCTCTCTAAATAAACTTTAAATAAAAGTGGGTCTTTTAAAGTGCTTTCTTACCTCTCAGGTACCTGATATGTCATTAGAATGTACTCAGATGTCTGTTTTATCATTCTCCACATGGACTCTTCAGCAAAATTGGGAAATGTTTCTTTCTTCTGTACATCCTGAGACTGCTGTCCCTGTGAGGTGATTTCAGAAGAATAATCACCACTGGTGGAGTATATACTGTGGTCACTGCTTCCTATCGAAGATCAACAACAATTATAGATTAGGAGACACTGTTAGGGGCAGATTTGCCAAACTCATTCTTCCCACTGTGGCAACCAGCTGACAGTCTTCGCCATCACCCAGCAGTGGTCCCAGGTGACCCCCTTGGTTCCTCCGCCTTCCCTAGATGTCCCTCTCACTCCTCCTGAGCTGTCCACGCTCAAGGCCACACCTCACTCCTTCTCATCACCTGGAGATGCTCCAGGTCAGCTCCAAAATCACTAACATCTCAGCTTTGCTTGCCCGTCTGCTTGTTCAAGTGCGCCAACTACAAAGTGCCCCGACCCTTCAGCCCACAGTCCATCATTCAGTCACACTCTTTACAACACCTGAGATTTCTTTTTCCCTCTCGTTTTTCACACTATCAAAATGTCAATTCTCATAAAGCCGACAGTCAGTTCTGTTCTTATGTAAACCCAAGTAACCAAAGATAGGGATAAAGTCATTTATCATTGGGTACACAGATCCATTATCACCACAAGGATCATACAAAGCTGGGTAATCCTGCTACAGTCTCTGGCCAGCCCATCCTGGCAATGACTGTTCTCCACGTCTCTGTTCCCTGACTCTCACCTATTGAAAACGTCATTACTGACACTAAACACAAGCTTACTCATATCTGCACTCTCTCCTCACCTCCTCCTGTTACAACAGAGAGGTATCCACCCATCCCAAGGCCCATTCCTTTATGGCTGCTATGGAGCCTTGCAAATCATTCCTTTCCTAACTCGCCTCGACTCTTCTAGATCCTTCTCGTCAACTTTGAAACAAAAACCCAGAAGACCCCCCAAAAAACAAAAACAAAGCAAACAAAAGTACCTCCCTAATTTTTTAAAGAGTAAGTACATGGGCGAAGATGGTGGAGAAGTGGGAGGACCGGGATTTTCCTCATCCTTCAAAACAACTGTATTGAGGTCAGAGCACTTGGAACACCCAGGAAATCGAGCTGCAGAGTGGCAGAAGGGTCTCCACAGTTGGAGGGGGACAGTTTGGCAGGATTGAGGTGTGTGTATGTGAATCGGGGGAGACAAAACGGCATAGGCACAGAGGGGAGGGAATCCCTTCTGTGCAGAGATAAAAGGGAGAGAAAGGGGAGTTGTAAAAGTCAGCCTCAAGTTACTACAAGAAGAAAAAAGTCTCTGGATCACGGACTGGGGAACGAGAAATACGGAGAGTGCCGATTTCTGGTTTGCAAACAGTCTTAGGCGCTGAAACTCGGAGGTTTGGAAGTATGTGACTTTCTCTGGAGCAAAGCTGGGAGCCATGGACCATGCTCCCAGGAGGTAGAAAGCCGGCCGAAGTGCAGAGTGCGGTGTAGCGATCTCAGGGGCGCACTGGGAGAGAACGGTCCCCTTCCTGGAATACTTGGAGAAAAGGGATTATTGCCTCCCCAAGGACAAAAGACCCTGAAGGTGCCAGCCAAAGGCCTTTTATCAGCGGGGCGGAGTGGCGCTATTCCAGAACAGGGTCTGGGCAGTGCAGGATCCTTGAAGACACTGGAAGGCCTAGAAGGCACGGGAGACTGTGGAGCAGGACAAGCCTGCTGCCCACGCTACTCTGTGAGGGCCGCTTGAATAGCATGGTTTGAGACACCTGGTCCGGAGAGCAGAGACTAGGGTGTTGCCATTTTTCTCCCCATCATCAACAGGGTGGGGGTTCAGGAAGCAGCACAGTGGCCCCCAGTGGAAGTGGGACCTGCTTACACCAAACCCCACCCCTCCATGACTGGTAACTGCTTATCTACAGGAGTGGGACTGACACTGAGCAAACCAGACGGCCCCTCCCCCAAACCAGCACAGCCGCTGGTCCCAGGCACCAACAGGCAACTGTTTTTTTTTCTTTTCTTTTTTTTTTCTTTCTACCCTCTTCTTTTTTTCTTTTGGAATTGGGCTCATAGTTTCTGATTTATATATATATATATATATATATATATATATATATATATATAT
>NW_026057585.1:99350757-99383374 GCF_023721935.1 Panthera uncia
TATATATATATATATATATATATATATATATATATATATATATGTTTGGTTAGGCATTTTCATTCTATTCTTTTTATACCTTTTCTGTTTCTTCTTCTTTATCTTCCTTTCTCTTTCTCTGGATTTAGCCTTATGGTTTTTGATTCTCTGGTCTTCTTTCATTTTTCTCTTTTTATGGGACCAGGCTTCCCCACCCCCCTTTCCTTTTTTTTCCCCCAGGGTCACTTCAGTAAACAAATCAAAGCACACCTGGTTGAAGGTCCAAACACTCCACCACTACGAGCAAGAAGGAGCTCTGCAGAGGGCTGACCAGTGGGACACAGCGGCCAAAACACAAGAACAGCATGCACACAGCAGACACCAGAAATACTTCCTGAAGTGCCAGGCCCTGGACAGTGCATGGCCCCTTTTTACTATAGTTCTTGCAGATGCAGGACCTATAACAAGCTTTTAAAACACGCAAAAGACAGAAACTTAGCCAAAATGACAAAACGGAGGAATTATCCCCAAAAGAAAGTTCAGGAAGAAATCACAGCCAGATAATTGCTCACAACAGGTACAAACAGTATGTCTGAAGAAGAATTTAGAATAACAGTCATAAGACTAACAGCTGGGCTTGAGAAAAGCACATAAGACACCAGAGAATCTCTTGCTGCAGAGATCAAAGACCTAAGAACTAGTCACAATGAATTAAAAAATGCTATAACTCAGATACAAAATAAACCAGATACAGTGACAGCAAGGATGGAAGAAGCAGAGGAGAGAACAGCTGAAACAGAAGATAAAATTATGATTATGTAAAATGATGAAGTGGAAAAAAAGAGGGAAAGGAAATTACTAGACCACGAGGGGAGAACGAGAGACCTAAGTGATTCAATGAAACAAAATAATATCTGTACCACAGGAGTTCCAGGAGAAGAAGACAGAAAGGGGCAGAGGACTTACTTGAACAAATTATAGCTGAGAACTTCCCTAATTTGGGGAAGGAAACAGGCATCCAAGTTCAAGAGGCACAGAGCTCTCCCTTCTAAATCAACAAAAACAGGTCAACACCATCACGTATTATAGCAAAACCGGCAAAATACAAAGATAAAGATAGAGTTCTGAAAGCAGCTAGGGACAAAAGGTCCTTAACCTACAAGGGTAGACACATAAGGTTAGTAGCGGACCTGAAACTTGGCAGGCCAGAAGGGAGTGGCAGGAAATATTCAATGTGATGAATAGGAAAAATACGCAGCCAAGAATACTTTATCCAGTAATGCTATCATTCAGAATAGAAGGAGAGATAAAGACTTTCCCAGACAAACAAAAACTAAAGGAGTTTGTAACCACTAAACCAGCCCTGCAAGAGATCCTAAGTGGGACTCTGTGAGTGGAAAGCAGAAAAACTACAAAGGACCAGAGACATCACAACAAACATGAAATCTACAGATAACACAATGACACATTTTAAATTCGTATCTTTCAATAATCACTCTGAATATAAATGGGCTAAATGCCCCAATCAAAAGACATAGGGTATCAGAATGGATAAAAAAACAAGATCCATCTATATGCTGCCTACAAGAGACTCATTTTAGACCAGATGCTACCTGCAGACTGTAAGTGAGGGGATGGGGAACCATCTATCATGCTAATGGACATCAAAAGAAAGCCGGAGTAGCCACACTTATATATAAGACAAATTAGATTTTAAAACAAATACTGAAACAAGAGATGAAGAAGGGCATTATATCATAATTAAGGGGTCTATCCATCAAGAGCCAACACTTATAAATACTGATGCCCCCAACATGAAAGCACCCAAATATATAAATCAATTCATCACAAACATAAGCAAACTTATTGATAATTATACCATAACTGTAGTAGTCTTTAATAAAATACTCCACTTACAGCATGGACAGATCATCCAAGGAGAAAATCAATAAGGAAACAACATTTCGGAATGACACGCTGGACCAGATGGACTTAACAGATATATTCAGAACATTTCATCCTAAAGCAGCAGAATACACATTCTTCTCGGGTGCACATGGAACATTCTCCAAAACAGATCACATTTTGGGTCACAAAACAGTACTCAGCAGGTACAAAAAGACTGATACACCATGCATATTTTCAGATCACAACACTACGAAACTTGAAACCAACTCCAAGAAAAAATGTGGAAAGCCCCCAAATACATGGAGGTTAAAGAACATCCTACGAAAGAATGAATGGGTTAACTAGGAAATCAAAGAAAAAATTTAAAAATATATGGAAGCAAATGAAAATGAAAGCACAACAGTCCAAACCCTTTGGGATGCAGCAAAGGCAGTCCTAAGGGGAAAATACACTGCAATTCAGGCCTATCTCAAGAAGCGAGAAAGTTCCCAAATACACAACCATACCTTACACCTAAAGGAGCTGGAAAAGCAGCAGCAAATAAAGCCCAAAGCCAGCAGAAGGGAAATAATAAAGATGAGAACAGAAATAAACAATATAGAATTAAAAAAAAAAACAACCCAGAACAGATCAATGAAACTAAGAGCTGGTTTTTTGAAAAGAATAAACAAATTAATAACCCCCTAGCCAGACTTCCCAAAAAGAAAAGAGGACCCAAATAGATAAAATAAAAAACCAAAGAGGAGAGATCATAACTAACACCACAAAAATACAAACAATTATAAGAGAATACTATGAGAAATAACATTCCAACAAACTGGACAATCTGAAAGAAATGGACAAATTCCTAGACACTCACAGACTACCAAAACTCAAATGGAAGAAACAGAAAATTTGAACAGACTCATAACCAGCAAAAAAATTGAATGGGTTATCAAAATTATCTCCCAAAAAAATAAGAGTCCTGGGCCAATGGCTTCCCAGGGGAATTCTACCAGACATTTAAAGCAACGTTAATACCTATTCTTCTCAAACAGTTCCAAAAAATAGAAATGGAAGGAAAGCTTCCAAATTCATTCTATGAAGCCAGCGTTACCTTGATTCAAAACCAGACAAAGACCCCACTAAGAAGGAGAATTACTGGCCAATATCCCTAATGAACACGGATGCCGAAATTCTCAACAAAACACAAGCAAACTGAATTCAACAGTACCTTAAAAGAATTACCCATCACGATCAAGTGGGATTCATTCCTTGGCTGCAGGGCTGGTTCAATATTCACAAATCAATCAACATTATATACCACATTAGTAGAAGGAAGGATAAGAACCATATGATCCTGTCAATAGATGCAGAAAAAGCATCTGACAAAATACAGCATACTTTTTTGATAAAAACCCTCAAGAAAGTTGGGACAGATGGAACATGCCTTAACATCATAAAAGCCATACATGAAAGGCCCACAGCTAATATCATCCTCAATGGGGAAAAACTGAGAGCTCTCCCACTATGATCAGAATGCCACAGGGACGTCCATTCTCACCACTGTTATTCAACATAGGGTTTGAAGTCCTAGCCTCAGCAATCAGACAACAAAATGAGATAAAAGGCATCCAAATTGGCAAAGAAGTCAAACGCTCACTCTTTGCAGATTACATGATACTCTACATGGAAAACCGGAAAGACTCCACCAAAAAAACTGCTAAAGCAGATCCGTGAATTCAGCAAAGTTGCAGGATATAAAATCAATGTACAGAAGTCAATTACATTTCTATACCCCAATAATGAAGCAACAGAAAAAGATATCAAGGAATCGATCCCACTTAAAATTGCACCAAAACCCACAAAATACCTAGGAATAAACCCAACCAAAGAGGTAAAAGATCTCTACACTGAAAACTATAGAAAGCTTATGGAAGAAACTGAAGAAGACACAAAGAAATGGAAAAATATTCCATGCTCATGGATTAGAAAAACAAATATTTTTACAATGTTGATACTACTCAAATCAATCTACACATTCAATGCAATCCCTATCTAAACAACACCAGCATTCTTCACAGAGCTAGAACAAACAATCCTAAAATTTGTATGGAACCACAAAAGACCCCCAACAGCCAAAGTAATGTTGAAGAAGAAAACCAAAGCGGGAGGCATCACAATCCCAGACTTCAACCTGTATTACAAGCTGTAATCATCAAGACAGTATGGTACTGGCACAAAAACAGACACACAGATCAATGGAAAGAATAGAAAACCCAGAAATGGACCCACAAATATATGGCCAACTAATCTTTGACAAAGCAGGAAAGAGTATCCAATGGAAAAAATACAGTCTCTTTAGCAAATGGTGCTGGGAGAACTGGACAGCAGCATCCAGAATGAACCTGGACCACTTTCTAATACCATTCACAAAAATAAATTCAAAATGGATAAAAGATCTAAATGTGAGACAGGAAACCATCAAAATCTTACAGAGGAAAACACAAAGCAACCTCTTTGACCTCGGCTACAACTTATTAAGTAGACATGTCTCCAGGGCAAAGGAAGTGAAAGCAAAAAATGAACTATTACGACTTCATCAAGATAAAAGCTTCTGCACAGCAAAAGAAACAACAAAACTAAAAGGCAACCGACGGAATGGGAGAAGATATTTGCAAATGACGTATCGGATAAAGGGCTAGTATCCAAAATCAATAAGGAACTTACCAAACTAACATCCAAAAAGCAAATAACGCAGTGAAGAAATGGGCAGAAGACATGAATAGACACGTTCCATAGAAGACAACCAGCTGGCAAACAGATACATGAAAAGATGTTCAATGTCACTCATCATCAGGGAAATACAAATCAAGACCACAATGAAATACTACCTCACGCCGGTCAGAATGGCTAAAATGAACAACTCAGGAAACAATAGATGTTGGTGAGGACGTGGAGAAAAGGGAACACTTTTGCACTGTCGGTGGGAATGCAAACTGGTGCAGCCACTCTGGAAAACAGTATGGAGGTTCCTCAAAAAATTAAAAATAGAACTACCCTACGACCCAGCAATTGCACTACTAGGAATTTATCCAAAGGATACAGGAGTGCTGATTTGAAGGGGCATATGTACCCTGATGTTTACAGTAGCACTATCAACAATAACCAAATTACGAAAAGAGCCCAAATGTCCACTGACTGATGAATGGATAAAGAAGACGTGGTATATATACAATGGAACACCACGCAGTGATGGAAAAGAATGAAATCTTGCCATTTGCAACAACGTGGATGGAACTAGAGCGTATTATGCTAAGCGAAATAAGTCATAAAGAGAAAGATATCATATGATTTCACTCATATACAGAATTTGAGAAACTCAACTGATGAACACAGGGGAAGGGAAGGGAAAATAAGATAAAAACAGGGAGGCAAACCATAAGAGACTCTTAAATACAGAGAACAAACTGAGGGTTGCTGGAGGGGAGGTGGTGGGGGGATGGGCTAAATGGGTGCTGGGCATTAAGGAGGGCACTTGTTGGGATGAGCATTGGGTGTCATATGTAAGAGATGAATCACTGGGTTCTACTCCTGAAGCCAAGATTACACTATGTGTTAACTAACTTGAATATTAAAAAAAAAAAAAAAAGTTAAACAATGCATGTTAGTCATGTTACTTCTCACTGTCTTGTCTGTAGTCAAAATTATGATCTATAATTCCATTTTGTCACCCAAACTCCCATATATTTTTCTAAGTGTTATCAGCACATATTAATAAATAATTTTGATGAGGGAAAAAAAGTACTTAGGAATAAACTTAACCGAAGGGATAAAAGACCTATACTCCAAAAACTGTAGGACACTGATGAAAAAAACTGAAGACACAAACAAATGGAAAGATATTTAGTGCTCATCAATGGGAAGAATTAATCATTAAAATGTCCATACTACCCAAAGCAATCTAAAGATTCAATGTAATACCTAGCAAAATACCAAAAGTATTTTTCACAGGAGTGGAACAAATAATCCTAAAATTTGTATGAACTACAAAAGACTCTGAATACCCAAAGCAAATTGGAAAATGAAGAACAAAGCTGGAGGTATCATAATCCCAGATTTCAATATATACTACAAGGCTACAGTAATCCAAATGGTATGGTACTGGTACAAAAACCAACACATACATCGATGGAACAGAATAGAGTTCAGAAAGAAATCCATGCTCGTATAGTCAATTAATCTATGATGAAGAATGTAAAAGGAGGAAAAGACAGGATCCTCAATAAATGGGATTGGAAAAACTGGACAGCAACATACAAAAGGATGAAAAACTGGACCACTTTGTGATGCCACACACTAAAATAAACTCAAAATGGATTAAAGACCTAAATTTGAGATGTGAATTCATAAAACTTCTAGAAGAAAAGGTAGTCATCTCTTTTGACATTGGCCTTAACAACATATTTAAGGATATGTCCACTCAAGCAAGAGAAACAAAAGCAAAAACAAACTACCGGGACTACACCAAAATAAAAAGTTTGTGTACAATAATGGAAGCCATCAAAAAAAGAAAAGGCAGGGGTGCCTGGATGACTCAATCGGTTAAGTGTCCAACTTGATTTCGGCGCAGGTCATGATCCTGCAGTTTGTGAGATGGAGCCCTATGTCAGGCTTTACACTGACAGCGCGGAGCCCGCTTGGGATTCTCTCTCTTTCAAAAATAAACGTTAAAAAAAATAAAAGACAAATTACTGAACGTGAGAAAATATTTGCAAAGGATGTATCTGATAAAGGACTAGTACACAAAATACATACAGAACTCATACAACTCAACACCAAAAAAACCAATCTGATGAAAAAAATGGGCAGAGCACCTGAACAGACATTTTTCCACGGAAGACACAGAGATGACCAACAGACACGAGAACATGCTCAACATCACTCATCATCAGGGAAATTAAAATCATAACCACAATGAGATACCACCTAACACCTGTCAGAATGGCTAAAATCAATGACACAAGAAACAACAGGTATTGGTGAGGATGTGGAGAAAAGGGAATCCTTGTGCGCTGTTGGTGGAAACGTAAACTAGTGCAACCACTGTGAAAAAAAATGTGCACCTCCCTAAAAAAAATTAAAAACAAAATTCCATGTGATCTAATAATTCTACTACTGGATATTTATACAAAGAAAACAAAAATACAAATATGAAAAGATATATGCATCCCTGTGGTTACAGCACAATTATTTACAATAGCCAAAACATGGAAGTAACCTGTGTCCATAAATGGATGGATGGATGGATGGATGGATAAAGAAAATGTGATATGTATATATACATATACAAATATATATACACACGTATATATATTTACATATACATGTATATATGTGCGTGTATACACACACACACACACACACACACACACAATGGAATATTACTCAGCCATAAAAAGGAATGAAATCTCACCATTTGTGATAGCATGGCTGGAGTTAGAGTGCATGCTAAGTGAAACAGTGAAAGACAAACACCGTATGATTTCATACATATGTGGAATTTAAGAAACAAAACAAATGAACAAAGGGGAGAAAAAAGAGAGAAAGACAAACCAAGAAACAGACCCTAACTCTAGAGAACTAATGGTTACCAGAGCAGAGGAGGATAGGAGGATAGGGGAAATAGGGGGTGGGGATTAAAGAGTACACTTATGATGAGTACTGAACGATGTACAGAATTGCTGAGTCACCGTATTGTACAGGAAACAAATCTAAAACTGTCTGTTAACTACACTAGAACTAAGATAAAAAACCTAAAAAAAAAGATGTGATACACACACACACACACACACACACACACACACACACCGGACTACTTAAAAAAGAATGAGACCTTGTCATTTGCAACAACATGGATGAACCTAGAGGGTATTCTGTTAAGTGAAATACGTCAGACAGAAGAAGACAAATACCATATGATTTTGCTTACAAGGAGAATCTAAAAAACAAAAGAACAAATGAACCAGAAACAGACTCATAAATATGAAGAACATGCTGATGGTTGGTTGCCAGAGGGGAGGGGATGGGTTTAGGCAAAATGGGTGAAGGGCTTAAGAGGTACAAACTTCCAGGTATAGACAAATAAGTTAATGGAGATGAAAAGCACCACACAGGGAATACAATCAATAATACTGTCATAATATACGGTGAGAGATGGTAACTACACCTCATGGTGAGCAGCACATAATGTATAGAATTGCTGAATCACTATGTTGTACACTGGAAACTAATATAACGTATATCAATAATAGTTTAATAATAAAAATAAATAAAGCTAATCATTCATTTACCGCATGACCTAGCAATTTCATTCCTATGTATTTACCAAAGAGAAATGAAAACATATGTGAACAAAGACTCACACTCAATGTTCATAGCAGCATTATTCATAACGCAACTGAATAACCATCAACTGGTGAACGGATGCCCACACAATTTAATTGTACTTGGTAATAGGAAGGAACACCAGTAAGGATCAATCTCAGTAGCACTGGCTTACCTGAAAGAATCCCTACACAAAAGACTGTATACTGGATGATTCAATTCACATAAAATTATAAAAAGTCAGAACTACAGTGACAGAGAACAGGTCAGCGGTTGCCAGGAGCTGGAATATCAGGGCAGAGACTGACTATAAAGGGTCACAGAAGAACTTTTCCAGGCGATGGAAATGCTCTGTACGGTCACTGTGGTGCCGGTTACACAAATGCATACATTTGTCAGAACCGGTGAATTCTATTGTATGTAAACGCACCCCAATAAACCTTATAAACAAAGACAAATTACTCCCGCACCAGGGCCCAAACCAGATGGCCCATTACACAGTGATCTCCTGGCAACAGAGTTTGGAGAATTCATCATTTTGATCCACTACCTGATGCTACAGAACCTGTTCTGGAAGGAGACTCCTCGTGAAGTAATGCCGTGTAACTGTGCTTATTCCCGCTGTTGCCTACGACACGCTGCAGAAGGGAAGGCCACAAGAAGAGATTTTTAACATCTCAGGCATCATATTACAAAATAACTGGCAGATCTTGAAGTTCACACGTTACACAGAATTAAGCACATACATAACCGGCAAGCAAACAGTTCAGCCTGTCCCAACACTGTGGTCAAAGTCCCTTTGCACGGAACATGACATATACGGCTGGGTTTGCACCTGCTGCACGGGAGGCGCCATACGGTCGTACGCTTTAATTCTGCTGTTTTGTCATCCCGGATGTCCCGACCGTTTTGCCAGTTCTTAGCACTATTCCCAAAACGAGTATTACAGTGAATGAAACAAAGTTGCAGCTACCCTGAGCTTATATTGCATGGGAAGAAGGACTACATAAATATTACTTCACTTAATCCTCAGAATAAGCTATGAAGGTTCCGTCTCTTCATTTTTCAAGTCAGGAACAAAGGCAAAGGAAGGCTGACTGACTTGGTTCAACGAACCGGCTGATCAAGTGACAGAGCGTCTGACTCCGCGTCTTATTCCACAGCCTGGCTCTGCTCACTAGGATACACTGCCTTGCATGAGATTCTAGCAAGTGCACTAATATCAGGCTTTCCAAATTGAGCATATTTTCTCTATCTGGATCATCATATTTTGAGCATTTATCCAACAATGGTATCATATCTTGAAGGGAAGACCAAAGAAAATTGTAAATATTGACACTTGTCTTGATTCCTACACCTAAGTATAGGAACATCAGATTCCAAAGCTTAGCCAGATAAATATATCTGAGAATGGCTTTTTAGGTAAAGAGATAAACAGTTAAGGGAAAATGACCCACACAATTTTTGGTTTTGAAAACGATGTGTGTAAGTATCCAACAAAAACTGCCTACTCTAGTGATAAGTCAATGACAAACAGCGGCCCCTCCCTTCTCCATACACACCTCACCTCGGTCCCTCAACCACGCCTGCAAGGGGACACTCACTCAGTTCGGGTCTTGTCAGTATGGTTTACTCCCAACTTACCAGAACACAACCCCAGTTGTAAAGAAGAAAATACATTTTGTAGGCAATGACTATGTCAAATTAAATGACTGGATATCACATTTTAAAGGTGGGGGAGGGGCGCCTGGGTGGCTCAGTCGGTTGAGCATCTGACGTCGGCTCACATCATGATCTCGCGGTTCGTGGGTTAAAGCCCCGCATCGGGCTCTGACAGCTCGGAGCCTGGAGCCTGCTTTGGATTCTGTGTACCCACCTCTCTGCGCCTCCCTCACTCATGCTCTGTCTCGCTCTGTCTCTCAAAAATAAACAGATGTTAAAAAAAAAAAAAAATTTAAAGGCGGGGAGCCCGGTTCACATAGAAAATGTGAAAGACAGCACTTTGGGAAATACTACCAAGTATCTAAGGAACCAGGACTCAGCAGGCTCCTTAGTTCTTGCTTGTTACACGGAGTCAGGGGGATACAGTGCAAATCACAGCGCACAGTCTCAGCCACAGCTATGATGCTGATTACCTGCTCGGCCTTCAACGTCGGGCCCCCGTGCGAGTGCCTTAATTTTAATAAGAGGACGCTCACTTATGTTCTCACTCACATGCTAGAAGTTAGTGTCACTTACATCCTCGGCTTCTGGGCAAATGCCCCTTCTCATCTGATCTGAAGATTCGCGGGATCTGAGCGTGTCTTCCTGCCGTAAGTTGAGCCACAGTGGTGAGCTGCTCCTCGAGGTAGTGAGTGCGTGCTCTTCACGCGGCGTCTCCCATTTCCCCTCAGCTCACCTTCGGCTGAGGACCGACCACGGGGGTTCCAGGCTGGCAGCCACTGCTGATGCTGAGGGTGGAATTTCGCAAGAGTCTGGTGCTCCCAAGAACGGATATGGGGGGAAGGATGGTGACAAAAGGGGACAGACAGGGGGTTCGTGCAGGAAAATGGTCATCAAAGTATCTAAGTAGAGAGGAGGGGGGCCAGGAAAAGACTGCAAGCAGTTGGGCAAACGTGGCTCAGACAGACATTCGAAGGGAGCCACTGCTGCCACGGGGCAGGGCCGGGACGGGGGAAGGAGCCGGGCACGACAGGCCGGAGGCCCACGGGGAGGAGGCGGGGGAGGGGCCCCAGGGCTGTGTGTCCTGGACGTCCCCTCGCAAGTGGGGACAGAAGGCGTCCTTAGTACCACTGCTGCCCGGCAGCTGTGGCAGCTTCTTCCCCTTGTGCTTCCCCTTCTTGCCGCCGGCCGCGCTGCTCTGCTTGGAAGCGGGGCCTCCTGAAAGGATGAAGGGGGCGCATATTATGGAAACTAGACCCAAAAAAGAGAAGAACGCCATTCATTCACAGGTAACTGTAAGCAGATGAAGAAGACACGACACCTGCCAACAGGAACCGCGTCCACTACCACGGCTACTAAAAAGACGAGCAAGAGCCCAGATAAAAGCTGCTGCTAGAAAATAAACTTACTTCAGAATCTCTCAATCACTTTCTTATCAAATCAGCTTCTCAGATCCAGCATCTAAGAAATCGTTATCCCAAACAAACTGTCGGCAGGAATTTCGTTCAGCATCTCTCCCATCTGTTTCTTAAAAACAACCCCCCAATTCTTCACTTCCTCTCTCCCAGTACTTACACATATTTATGGAATTGATAAACGAGGCACGGTTTTTAAAACGTAACTACCTTGAACGTACAAATGTTTAGCTTTGCTTCTGCTTTCTTGCGGAAGACAGGCTCTGTAGGGCGATGACAGGAGCTTTTCTCGGAATTTATCAACATAATTCTGTTCCTCCTTCTGTGCGTGGGCCGACAGCATGGCTTTTGTGAGCCCTACTTGTTGAAATTCTTCTGAGGTACACGGACCTGGGTGTGAGCACGGGGTCCAGGGCTCACATGCTGGGACAGCATCCTCTGCCAGAGTCGCTTCTGCTGAGGTGGAAGGGGACAGATTTAATTTTAATTGCTATCAATCATTTGCATTTATTTTATTTTCACTAATCTAATTGCTTTTCAATAAATTTTTACAATCGTTACTACAATGGCTGGAACATAAGAAACTTCATCAACCTAGCAAATAAGTTGTTTTATTTTTTTCTACCTTTCTTTAAACTCTTTGTACACTCGCATATACATTTTGCAGAGTTGTAACACTCAATGTGCATATACACATTTACTAATATCTTCTTATTGTAAGTATTTTATCTTCTTAAATTCTTCAGATATGTTTTATCTTTGAATTAATTTTAAAAATCTGTAGTATAGGGGCGCCTGGGTGGCGCAGTCGGTTAAGCGTCCGACTTCAGCCACGTCACGATCTCGCGGTCCGTGAGTTCGAGCCCCGCGTCAGGCTCTGGGCTGATGGCTCGGAGCCTGCAGCCTGTTTCCGATTCTGTGTCTCCCTCTCTCTCTGCCCCTCCCCTGTTCATGCTCTGTCTCTCTCTGTCCCAAAAATAAATAAAAAACGTTGAAAAAAAAATAAAAATAAAAATCTGTAGTATATTCATGTGGTTCAAAAATCAAGAAGCATTAAACAGGTAGTTAGTAAATTCTCCCCATTCCTGTCTACTATATATCTAGTTCTCATTTATTTCCCCCACAGAAACTCCATTTCTTTTATTGCCTTCTATATCAGTCCAGATTCTTTATGCACCTATAAATAAGCATGAATACAGATTCATATTCCCCACCCCGATTTTTACTCAAAAGGCATATAATATGTACACTCTCTACAGTTTTTTTCACTTAACAACATCCCCTCCCCACCTTTTTTTTTTTTTTTTTTGAGAGAGAGAGAATGTGTACACACAGGGGAAAGGCAGAGGCAGAGGGAGAGAAAGAACCCCAAGCAGGCTCCATGCCTCCACAGAGCCCGATGCACGGCTTGAAATCATGACCGTAAGATCATGGCCCGAGCTGAAATCAAGAGTCGGACACTTAACTGACTGAGCCACCCAGGTGCCCCAGGAGCATCCCTTTTACCAGCACGAAAACAGCCATTGTACATTTTCTACATATCACAGTCTTCCATTTTATGTGTATACCACAACTTATTGTAGTAAACACCTGTAGACAGACTTGGAGTTGTCTTTTTAGATTTAAAATTGATAGTACTGGGGCACCTGGCTGGCTCAGGCAGAGGAGCGTGTGACTCTTGATCTTGGAGTTATGAGTTCGAGCCCCACGAGCACTGGAAGAGGCCACCACATGGGTAAATAGTTGAAGAGATAACCAGTACCTACACGTGAGCAACAGCAGCGTGGGGTGGGATTTATAACATATGTGGAAGTAAGACATATGGCAACAGACAAAGGCCAGAAGGGGGAAGCAGAAGTACACTATTCTTGGATTTTTATGCTATACCTGAAGTGATACAGTATTTCCAGAAGTTAGACAGTGAACAATTGAACATGTATACCCTAAGTCCCTAAGCAGCCATGAAAGTGAAGCTCACTCCAAACATAAACATACCTGGGTTAAAAGCAAAAAGGCAGAAAAGATAGAACAAGCTAATACTGATTTAAAAAAATGCTAGAGTGAATATATTAATATGAGACAGAGTGTATTTTAGAGTCAAGACTATACAAGGGATAAAGAAGATCATTTCACAATGATAAAAGGGCCAATTCAGAAGAAGGCTAAACATTTATGCACAAAATAAAAAGTTCTTTCAAAACACGTGAAGCAAAAACCAGTTTTACCACAAGGAGAACTGGACAAATGCATAATTACGGTCAGAGATTTCAGGACTCCTTGCGAAGCAGAACAAATACTGAGAGGACTAGTTAGGACAGACAAGACCTGAACAACAGTATCAACCAACCTGACCTGGTTTCCACTGAGAAAATATTCAACCAACAGCAGAATAAACCTTCTTTCCCAGTGCACAAAGAACAGCCATCAAGGTAGAACACATCACAGACCATAAAACAAGGCTCAACAAATACAGAAGAATTCGAGTTTCGTATTTTCTTGGACCACAAGGGGATTAAATTAGAAATCAGTAGCAGAAAGAACTGTGGAAAGCCCCCAAATATGTGGTACTGAAGTAATGTGAGATAGCAAATATAGATACATGATGACATAAGTGATTTCAAAGGAGGTGGTTAGGGATAGTAGTCGGTGTTTGAACACAATGAAAATGACACAATACAGCCAAGTGTGTGTAACGCAGCTAGAGGTAAAAAAGAAAATTTGTATTAAAATCCATTAGGAGGGGCACCTGGGTGGCTCAGTTGGTTAAGCACCCGACTCTTGGTTTTGGCTCAGGTTATGGTCTCACAATTCATGAGTTTGGGCTCCAACATCAGGTTCTGCTCTGATAGTGTGGAGCCTTCTTGAGATTCTCTCTCTCTCCCCCTCTCTCTCTGCCCCTCCCCTCCTCGTTCTCTTTCTCAAGATAAATAAACTTAAAAAAAACTTTTTTTAATCCATTAAGAAAGAAATATGTCCAAAATCAATTCGGCTTCCACGTCGAGAGACTGGAAAGAGAAGAGCAAGATAAAACGAAAGTGGAAGAAAGGAAACAGTAAAAATCAGAGGAGAAATCAGTGACATAGAAAACATGAAAACAATGAACCAAGCCAGTGCAACTGTAAGCTGGTGCTTTGAGAAGACCAATCTAATCGATCAACTCCAGCCAGACTGATCAGAGAAAAAGGAGAAGACATGAAGGTGACAACCTCCGAAATGACAGATGGAACATCATTAGAGATCTTACTGGTGTCAAAAGAAGAATAAGAGAACATTATGCACATGTTTATTCCAATAAATTTGACACTGTAGACAAAACAGACCAAGTCTTTGAAAGGCAGGCAATAACAAAGTTCACTCAACAAGTAGAAAACCTGAACAGCCCTGAATCTGTAGTTAAAAACTTTGCCAAGAAAACTCTAACCCCAGATGGCTTCACTGATTTCTAACTGAATTAGCTCTTGCCAGAGAGCATAGTATGTACAACGTTATTTTAACTTTGAGACGTAGTACAGCCCAAATATTTTATACCTCAATGAATGCATGGCGTAGGCTTGAAAAGAACTCGTACTGTGCAGATACTGGGTGCTATGTTCTCTGAATGTAAATGACAGCATTGCTCAGATCATCTACTGCTTTACTCGTTTTTTTTAACTAGATGTTTTATTAACTGCACAGAAGCAGTGTTACATTCTTCAATGGTTACGGGAAGTCTATTTTTTTCTAACTCTTTCCATTTTTACTTCCTACCTTGGAAACTCTGCTATTAGCGAATATACATAATGTATTATGATTGTTGTGTCTCCCTGGTGAACTGCTCACCACTATGAACCATCTCTAGGAAGACTCTGTCTTGAACTCTAGTTTATCACCACTGGCACGCCAGTCCTCCTGTGCTCATCATCTGCGTTGTGCCTCTTTTCTCATTCATTTATCCTCAATCCCTTGGTGGATTATATTTAAACCGTACTTTCCAGCCAGTACATACCTGGGTCTTGATTTTTTTTTTTAATCTGTTCTGACAATTTCTGCCTTTTAAGTGGAGGGGACACAGTTAGATTTAGAGCTATTATTATGGGTTTGACATGTTCCCTCTGGTGATGGTGGTTGTTGCTCTATTCCTCCTTTTCTGCCCTTCTTTTGGATCATTTGTGTGTTTCTTAAAATTACACTGTAACTTATCTCTTGGCTTTATTTCACAGGCCATCTTGACCCTGTTATGGATTAAAAAATATGTTAACGGCAATGGTTTCTGGAGACTGCTTATTAATGTCTGATTCCCTTCTCTGCCACTCATTTGCTACATAACTTTGCGCAAGTCACTTAACTCCTTTGTACCTTAACTGTTGTGTATACGAAATGGAGGCCATAGCTTGCAGGGAAATGCATTTGGAGTCATGGTCCTCAGACCCAATCGTTTAATTAGAGTCAGGGTGTAAACTGCACGAATTAGGCTTTTCAGAGAGCAAAAGACATACAGATACTTTACAGAGACCGTGCTTCTGTTTCTTCTCCTTGGAAGAAACATGTGGTCCCACAGATGCTGAGATTGGTTTAAGATCAGAACAATTATCAATAAATTCCCTTCAGTGAGAGCTTACAGGCTTTACTATCAATCTTTCAAAATGGTAATACACACCAGATTACAAAAAGTATAGTGGCATGACCACAAAATCTTTCCCCATTGGATGAGACCCCACCTTGTATGGGCTGAGTCACCAGCAGCTATTATGTCCACACTGGAATCGAAAGTATTAAGAAAAGGTATACTAAAAAATTGTGCAGCTGCTCTTTCCCGCGGGACTGGCTCAGCTCCAATAAAACTCTATTTTCAGTTCATTAGAAACATAATCTAAGCTCCAAAGGTTGTGTCTCTGGTCTCTTCCCACCGACCCCCAGCCCGCCTGTCAATACTGTACTCTCTGTCTCCAAGGGTCAGTGTCAAGATTAGATGAGTTAATTCTTATGAAAGACTAAGGACAGACGGCTGCACACCATTAAGAGCTCAACACGTTTCCTGATGGGCCACTGAAGACCAGCAACAAGAAGTTAGATAACCCAAAAACCTGATTTAACACCTTTGTCACCACTACTTCATCCACCAAATTGTTGTAAGGACAAAGTCAAAGGGTAGGAGACAGTAAAAAGGAACAAAAAGTAGACATCAGAAGAATTTACCAAGTCATTATGTTGTTAAAAGGAAGAGATATTTTTTTCCTTTGTTTTCTTAAAAACCCTTTTTAACACCCCACAGGCCCTCAGGGGTTTCCCACCTTCCCCCCCCCCAACTGAGAACATGGGGCACACTCATATGCACACATGCACACCTCGCCCGATGGCTGCTGGGTAGCCCCCTTCCAACGTCCACAAGAACTGTGGCATGGCGTGGCATCCAGCCTGGGGGGTGGGCAGTGGAGTCTGAAGGAGAAGGGACAGGCATCCCCAACTCCTCACAGGCGCCCAAAAGGAAGAGAGTTTTGAACACACTCTCCTCATTGTTATCAGGCCAATATAAAAATCTGGATGTGTATACGGTCCATCTGGTCACGGCCAATGTCAGTCTGACAAGGACACCTTCTCTCAAGGGCAACAACAAAGTGACCTAAGGCAGCCTCATAAACAACCTCATTAGTGACAGTTAACACTTGCTGAGGACTTACTGCTACGTCACTGGGTTCTGTTAGTTCTAAGTGCCTTCCACGTGTCAGCTGATGTGATCAACAAGTGACAATGATTTAGAAATACGGTCCAAACTATGTAACCGATACAAAGGTGGTATTTCTAAAACTATGGTCTGATTTAAAGAAAGGACGACGTAATTATAATCCAGAAGTCATTCTTAAGTAACTGATATTAATGACATGTTTTCTCACGACCCCGAATTTCATAGGAGTGTTTAGAGCAGGAGGTAAACGTGGCACCTGACTCTGGCGGCGGGGCGTGGACAACGGTGCTGCCGTAGCTACACTGGCTCGTGCCAGAGCCCAGGCTCAGCACCGCCGGGGACAGGCTCCTGGGGGCGCGTCCTGCAGCGTCTGCGGACCGCCTGGCAGTAGACATCTCCAAGTGAGCTGTGGCTGGGGTCTGAGGTGCAGCTGGGGGCATGAGAGAAACCGACAGTGAAAAGAAAATCCTCAAAGGAAATTTATGTTAAAGACCAAGTTTGTAGGTGTTTATAACTGGCCATTAAGGAGCAATAGGAAACCAGGATTGTTGGTGATTCACGAAATAAGTAGAGACCAAACCTTGAAGGAAAACCAGAAAGGGATGGCTCTGTGCCCATCCTCTGGCTGGCTAGGAGGGCACTTGCGTTACCGTGCAAGGTCTGGGCATCATTTGCCTTGTGGTTCTGTCTGTCTTCCGAGGACGAAGAGGACGCACTCTTCCTTTTCAAAGATGGAACGTCGCAGCTCCTCAGGTATCTGCAACAATGTAACTAGGTCATGTGTGCCTCCCCGGCCCCTAATTTTGCCACTTCCCACATTTCTGCTCTTCTCACGGCACTTTTGCGTGGGTATGCCCTACACTTTCCTTTGATGAGGTCTTCCCTGACTGTCCCAGCCTGAATCACTGGAGTGTCACATCTCTTTTGCTGTGGCCTGGAATTGATCTCCAAACCTTGGCTCGTTTAATTTTTATCATCAAGGTCTTGTCTTCTCAACTGTGCCACGGCTCCCTCAAAGAAGGGACCAATCTTCCTTTTTTGCATCCCTTGAAATGTTCAATTTATTATAAACTGTAGGTAGGTACTCCATAAATACTGACTTATAGTGAACAATCAAGACAATAGATATTAAGTACGATGGAAGGTGTGTGCTTACAGAGACAACGTATGCTTTTGGAAAAACTGGCATGTTCTCAAAACTTGTGTCTCACACCTGATAACACTGTCAATGCAGTTTATTTGCTGATAAGATGGGCTATGCTGGTCTTTTCTCCAATCTTCACTAGACTCCACGTGCATGCTATTGTCTTTCAACGTCAGGAAGGCAGAAGAGACCTTCTGCTCATCTGAAATGGAAAGGATGTGTAATTAAAAATATTATAGGGGCGCCTGGGTGGCGCAGTCGGTTAAGCGTCCGACTTCAGCCAGGTCACGATCTCACGGTCCGTGAGTTCGAGCCCCGCGTCAGGCTCTGGGCTGATGGCTCAGAGCCTGGAGCCTGTTTCCGATTCTGTGTCTCCCTCTCTCTCTGTCCCTCCCCCGTTCATGCTCTGTCTCTCTCTGTCCCAAAAATAAATAAACGTTGAAAAAAAAAATTTTAAAAAAAATATTATATACCTATGAACTTACCCCACAAAATTAGATCAGGTCCTTTAGCGTGTGTACATTCAGTAGAACATTCTATAGCTATTAAAAACAAGCTCAGATCTAAAAAAAAAAAAAAGCACTGATACAGAAAGGCATCCATGCAAAATGATCACATTTGTCTTTTGTTTTTTACAAAAAAGAGGTGAAACAAATGTTTCAGCAAAGACTATCGAGGAATAAAACTATTAGGTAAAAGGCTGATGGAGACTCTACAATACTGAGCTGACACTACCTGCCGACTGGTTGATCCTGGCCTCACCGGGACGGGGCAACCAGACACAACGTGAAGTGTAAGGGGCTGCCAGGCAGATGCTGTGTCCAACAGAACTTTCTGCAATGACAGAACTGTTCCTCATCTGTACTGTCCAATATGGTAGCCACTGACACCTCATGCGACAATTAAGCATGTGAAATGTGGCCACAGCAACTGAGGAACTAAATTTTAAGTTTTATTTATTTGTAAAGAATTTGAATTTAGATTGCCAACGTGGCTAGTAGGTGCCGTACTGGATAGCAGAGGTACAGAGGGAAGACACACGGCCTCAGGCTGGAGCACTGAAGAACTTCAACCTTGTGTAGAGAGCAATGAGCTAATAATGGAGATGGAAGAAGAGCATGGAGACAGGTAAGAGAGAGCCCGCCAAATATGGCGTCACAGAGACCCAGAAGGTAAACTGGTTCAAGGAACGAGTAACTATGTTCAGTACTGCTGAGGGGCTGGGTTAGCCACGGTTGTTGTTATTAACGAAGGTCATCTGAGCTGCGTGGAAGAGACCACTCAATTTCTAGAGGGAATTAACTGAAAGATGACTCGTTAACTTTCACTTATGAACCTTTATACTTTTAATTCTTTAATAATTTTAAACTCGAAGAGGGCTACAAAAATAGTAGAGTTCCCAAATACCCTCTACCCAGCACCCACTAATGTAACATCTTGCAGAACTGTAACAGGATGAACAAAACTAAGGAATTCACAGTGGCACACTGCCAATCAACCACAGCCTATTTGGATTTCACCTGCTGCACCATGAACTGTCATTTTCTGCTCCAGAATCCAACCTGAGATTCACAGTGATCTCAAGTGTCAATGTCTCAGTCTCTCCTGATCTGCCCCTTGATGTGTTTCCCTGATGTTCTCTATGATGAGGCTGAGGTTATGCATCTTGGGGAGGGTTCCTGCAGAGGTGCTGTGCCCTTCCCCGTGCCCCACACCACAGGGGTACATGACCTTGACATATTTTGTTGTGGGTGTTGTCAGCCTTCATCACTGGTTAAGCTGCTGTCTGCCAGAGTTCTCCCTGGAAAAGTCCCTGAATGGACTTAATGCCACCAAACTGCACATTTAAAAATGGTTAAGGGGCACCTGGGTGGCTCAGGTGGTTAAGCTTCCAACTCTTGATTTTGGCTCAGGTCATGATCTCACGGTTCATGAGTTTGAGCCCCACATTGGGCTCTGTGCTGATGGCGCAGAGCCTGCTTGGGATTCTCTCTCTCTCCATCGCTGCTCCTTACCTGCTCTCTCTTTCTCTCTCCCCCTGAAATAACTTAAAAAATAAATAAAAATGTTAAAAAAAGTTTTTAACATTTTTATTTATTTTTGAGAGACAGAGGGAGCCTGTGAGCAGGAGAGGGGCAGAGAGAGAGGGAGACACAGAATCCAAAGCAGCCTCCAAGCTCTAAGCTGTCAGCACAGAGCCCGATGCGGGGCTCGAACCCACGAACTGTGAGATCACAACCTGAGCTGAAGTCGGATGCTTAACCGACTGAGCCACCCAGGACCCACCCCCAAAATTTTAAAATGGTGAAAAAATATATATATATATACATATGTATATGTATATACATGTACATACATATATATATACCACAATTAAAAAATATTTCAATTAATTTCAGCTTTCACTGGAGGATATTCCCCACAGCAGTTATTACTGTGAGTGTTTTTTCCCCTTTCAGATTTATTGAGATATAGCTGACATACAGCAATGTGTAAGTTTAAGGTGTACAGCATAATGACCACTGATAGCAATTTCCTATTTCTACAAGGACTTCCTTGTAAATCCTTTCAATGGGGAAAACCAGTAAATATAATGCATGTATGCTAACCCTTGTCTATCCATCTGTCCATGCATCCATTAAATAGAAAGGCACGAGTTCATGCTGACACCTTCAACTCCAACCCAGCACCAAGAGTCGATTCTAACATTCCCTCTTCGCTGATCTGTAAGTTCCTTCTCTCATAGTGAGGAATCTGACTATTGTTATCTATAACATACACATCTGTTTGTTCAACCCTCCCTACGTCTAAATTACCTTTGGAATTGCTAACCCATACTCGGATAAGAAACAAGTTTATCAACTTGATTACGGTGTTCGTGTCCATTTGCATTTTGTATTTAGTCCTTGGGTATCCAGTTAACACACTGATTTCCAAAGTTACTTAGCTCCTTTCTTCCTTACACCCTCAGTATTTTAATGCCATTTATTTGTGATGCAGTTAGATTCATTTGTCACAGGCTTCCTATCACTTTGGGTTTCCTCTACATTCTGGGTGGGATGAGGTAGGCAGATCCATGACTTTTAGCAAATGCACACAAAGTTGTGTTTCTACCACCAGAGTAACAAACAGAATGTTTCCATCACTCAGAAATTTCCCTTCAGCTGTCCCTTTGTGGTCAATGCAGAAAGAATGCTTTTCTAGAATGGAATTGTAGAATACGTAACCTTTTCATTTTGACTTCTTCCACTTGGTAAAATGCATTTTAGATCCATATATGTTGCTGTAGGAATCAAGTCCCTTCCCTTTTACTGCTGAGTAATACTCCATTGTGTGGATGGACCGGTTTAACCATTTACCTAAATGGTGAATGACATCTTATGTTGTTTCCAATTTTTGATGAGCATGAATGAAGTGTGATAAACACATAGACAAGTTTACGTGTGAACTCGAGTTTTTCTTTTGTTTGAGTAAATAAGAATGGAATTGCTGGGTCATATAGCAAAAGAGAGAATGTTTAGTTTGTAAGAAACTGCCAACCTTCTCAAAAGTGCTGTACAATTTGACATCACCTTCAGCACTGAGAGCTCCAGTTACTCTGCATTCTTGCCACAACTCGGTATAGTCAGTACTTTGTCTTTTACTTTTTAGCCATTCTAATTGGTGTGTGATGGTATCTCATGTGGTTTTCATTTCCTTATGACTGAGATTGAGCATGGTTTCCTATGCTATTTGCCATCTGGGTGTACTTCACTGGGAAAGTGTCAGATCTCTTGACCACTAAAAAAAAAAGTTTATTTATTTTGAGAGAGAGTGAGAGTGTGCGTGCCATGTGCACAGGTGAAGGGCTGAGAGAGAGGGAGAGAGAATCCCATGCAGGCTCTGTGCCATCAGTGCAGAGCCCAACAAAGTGTTCAATCTCACGAACCGTGAGATCATGACCTGAGCCGAAATCAAGAGTCGGAGGCTCAACCAACTGAGCCACCCAGGCACCCACTGACCATTTTCTGATCGGATTGTTTATCTTCCTATTGTCGAGTTTTGACAGTTTTTTATGTGTTGTGGATATGAATTTTTTTTATTGTACCTATAATTTGCAAATATTGTCTTTTCATTGTCTTACTAATGTCCTTCAAGGAGAAGTTTTTAATTTTGATACAGCCTATCTCATTGATTTTTTCTTTTATGGGTCATGCTTTTGATATTGTATCTAAAACCTCTTTGCCAAACCCAAGATCACAAAGATTTTCTCCTAAGATTTCTTCTAGAAGTTTATAGTTTTAAGTTTTATATTTAGGTCTATAATCAAGTTTGAATTAGCTTTTGTATAGCATGTGAGCTATGTGTTGAGGTTCAGTTTTTTAATATATGTGGATGTCTAATCATTCAGTACCATCTGTTGGAAAGACTATCCTTTGTCCATTGACTTGACCTTGCACCTCTGGTGTAAGTCTGTTTTGTCTCTAATCTGTCCCACTGATCTTTTCACCAATATCACACTGTCTTAATTAGTAAGTTTTTTAAATTTTTTTTTTTTAACATTTATTCATTTTTGAGACAGAGAGAGACAGAGCATGAACGGGGGAAGGTCAGAGAGAGAGGGAGACACAGAATCTGAAACAGGCTCCAGGCTCTGAGCTGTCAGCACAGAGCCCGACGCGGGGCTCGAAATCACAGACCGCGAGATCATGACCTGAGCCGAAGTCGGACGCCCAACCGACTGAGCCACCCAGGCACCCCTTAATTAGTAAGTTTTGAAATCACGTAGAGTAAGTCCTCCAACATTGCTTTTCTTTTTCAGAACTGTTTCGGCTATTTTAGTTTATTTTTTCATATAAGTTTGGGGATCCTCTTGATGATATCTAAAAAAAAAAAAAAAATCCTGCTGAGAGTTTAACTGGAATTACATTGAATGCACAGACCAACCTGGAGAGAACTGACATCTTAACAATATGGAGTATTCTAAATCATGAATTTGATACACCTTTTCATTCACCTAGTACTTTTAAGTTTTTCTTTCATCAATGTTTTATAGTTTTCTGTATATGGATTATTTCATATCTTCTGTTAGATTTTGTATCTAAGTATTTCAGTTTTGCATAGTTTTTAAAAATTTGTTTCCAATTGTTCCTTGTTAGTACACAGAAATTTAACTGATCTTCCACATGGACTGTGTATCTTGTAACCTTGCTAAAATCAGTATTTTTTTTTTTTTTGTAGATCCTTTAGAATTTTTCTATGTAGACAGTCATGTCATCTGTGAATGGAAAGTGTTTTATTTCTTCCTTTCCAATCTGTATGTCTTTTATTTCTTTCTCTTGCCTACTACATTGGACAGGACTTCCAGTCTAATATTAAGACATGGTAAGTGGATACCCTTGGCTTGTTCTCTAGGTTAGGGTAAAAGCATTCTCTTCCCATCAAGCATAATGTTAGCTGTAGGTGTTTATAGATGCCTTTTTGTCAGGTTAATGAAATTCTTTTTCTATTTCTCATTTTTGAATATTTATCATATGTAGATGTTGAATTTTGTCACATGCTTTTTCTCCATCTACTAAAATAATCTGATGGTTTGTCTTTTTTATTGTTAACATGATGAATTAAAGTGCTTGACTTTCACATATTGAACCAACCTTGCATTCCTAGAATAAATCATATTTGATTGTGATGTATTTGTCTTTTTTATACTTTGCTGAGTTTGATTTGATGATTTTGCAAATATGTTAATGAGGGATCCTGGTCTACAATCTTCTTTTCTTGAATTGTCTTTATCTTGTTTCAGTATTACAGTACTAATGGACTCATAAAATGAGTTTGGGAGTTTCCTTCCCAAACTTCCTTCTTCTATTTTTTTTCCGTCTTCAATTTTCTGACACAAAGATTATGTACAGACTGGAATTATTACTTCCTTGAATGTTTGACAGAACTCTCCAGTGAAAGCATCTGGGCCTAGTTTTCTTTTTGTAAGGTTTTCAATTTCAAATTCAGTATCTGTAGTAGACAGAAGTCTATTCTAGTTACCTATTACTTTTACACTGAGTTCTTTTTTTGTTTGTTTGTTTGTTTATTTTTGAGAGAGAGCCAGAGAGCATGAGTCAGGGAGGGAGGAGAGAGACACACACAGAATCCAAAGCAGGCTCCAGGCTCCGAGCTGTCTGCACAGAGCAGATGCGGAGCTCGAACCCATGAACCGTGAGATCATGACCTGAGCTGAAGTCGAATGCTTAACCAACTGAGCCACCCAGGTGCCCCATTTTCACTGAGTTCTGATAGCTTGTTTCTTTCAAATAACAGACCAAAGTTGGGGGGATAGAGTTGTTTGTAGTCACTTTAACATCTGTGTGATCTTTCATTCCCAATACTGGCCATTTCTGTCTTCTTTTCTTATTAAGTATGGCCAAAAGATTGTTAATTTTATTTTTATCAGCTTTTGATTTCATTGATTTTCTCTTATTTCTATTTTCAATTCCATCGATACCTGGTTTTAAAGATTTCCTCCTTTCTGCTTACCTTGGATTTAATTTGCTCTTCTTGCTCTTGTTTCTTAGGAGAAAGCTTAGATTACTGATGGAGACCTTTTTTCTTTTTCTTATACAATCAATGCTATATCAATTTCCCTTTAAGCGCTGCTTTAGCTTCATTCCACAATTTTTTTTGTTGTCTTTTCAATTCATTCCTTTCAAAATGATTTTACTTCCCTTTAAGACCTTGACCTGTAGGTTACTCAGATATGTGTTCTCTAATTTTCAAACATTTGGGAATTTTCTAGATAAAACTTTCAGTGACTGATTTCTAGTTTAATCAAGTCAGAGAATATACTTGGTATGATTTATATATTTTTTAAATTGTTAAGGTTTGTATTATGGCCTAGAATAAGGTCTATCTTGATGAATGGTCCATGTGCCCTTCAGAAAAATAAGTATGTTGTTGTTGGTTGGAATGTTCCATACATGTTCAAGCCAATCTTGATGGTGTTTTTCAGATCTTCTATACTTTTGCTAAATCTCTGTCCACTTGTTTTATCAATTAGAGAGAGGTTTGTTACAGTCTCTACCACTGAGGATTTGTTTATTTCTCAAAGCTTGTATCAGTTTTTGCTTCATGTATTTTGAAGCTCTGATGTTAGGTGCATAACCTTTTAGGACTGTTACATGCTCTCAGAGAATCAACCACTTTGTTGTCATGCAGTATCCCTCTGAAACCCTCCCTGCTAAAGTTCATGATCCTAAAGTCTACATTAGTTGACATTAATACAGCTTTCCGGCTTTCTTTTTATTCCTGTTAGCATATGAATCTTTTGTAACCTTTTGCTCTTAACCTATATTTTTATTTGCAAAATGGGTTCTTGTAGATACTACGCAGATGCCTCTCGTTTTTTCACCCATTGACAATGTCAGTCTTCTAGCTGGTATATTGAGACCATTCACATTTCATGTGATTATGGATATAGCTGAATTAAAGTGTACCACTTTGCTAGCTGTTTTCCACTTGTTCCATCTGGGTTTTTGTTTCTTTTCTGCCTCATTTTGCTTTAAATGTTTTAAGTTCCACTTTATCTCGTCAAATGACATTTATTGCTTCTTTAGAAACTAGTTCTGATAGCTGTTCTAAATTTCACAACGTACATCTTTTAGAAATCAGTTTCTACCTCCAAATAATATATTGCTTCTGATGTAAGGCCTCCACAGCAGCACATTTCCAGTGCCTCCCCCAATCCTTTGCAGTATTTTAACATAGACCACAAAAGCAGAAGAGTATTTTTGCGTTAGTTGGTTACCTTCCAGGGCAATTAAAAATAAGTAAAAAATAAAACTTCATTAACTCCATTTCCAGTGCTTGTCATTTCTTTGTGTAGATCCAAGTTTTATGTCCGGTACCATATTCCTTCCCCCTTTAGAAATTCCCTTAGCGTTTCTTATAGACTAGATCTGCTGGCAATACACTCCCCGCCTAGTTTTTGTTTAAGAAATCTTTCAATTTCCTTCATTTCTGAAAGATACTTTCCGCCACGTAGGGAATTCTGCACTAACAATTTTTTGTCTTAAGACATTTTGTTTTCTAGTGTCCCCAGCATCTAAAGAAAATGCCTATTGTAATTCTTACCCTTGTTTTTCTGTATGTAGTCTATGTTCCTCTGGCTACCTTCAAGATATCCTCTTTGCTTTTGTTTCTGGCAATTGGAATATGATATTTCCAAGTACATGGTGTATTTTTTTCCCAAGTATGTGGTGTTTTTATCTTGTGATAGGTTTTTATTTGGTTATTTTTTGTATCTATGCTACTTGGTGTTCTTCTTATCTGTGGAAAATTCTTGGTCGTTATTTCCAGTATTTCTTCTGGGATTCCATTAGTCTTATGTTAGATCATTTGATAGTGTCTCAAGGTTCTTAGAGGCTCTATTCTACATGTTTATTTCTCTTTGTGTTTCAGTTGACATAACCTGTATGTATCGATCTTCAAGTTTATGGATTCCTTTTTTGGGTGTGTTGAGTGCCCATCCAAGACATATTTACAACTCTAGTATTTCTTTTTGATCCTTTCTTTTATGTCCCATCTCTATGCTATGATACCCATGTGGTTTTGCATGCTGCTCACTGTCCCATAGATTTTAATGTGTTAAATTCCCTGTCGGGTAGTTCCAACATCTGTGTCATATCCGCCTCTTGTTCGGATGGCTGCTTTATCTCTTGGGAGTTTTTTTCCTTGCCTCTTCATACGTTGAAAACGGAGTATCTTGTGTAGGACAGTGGAGACTAGCATGCCTTTCCTTCTGCTGGGTCTGTGTTCGAGTTAACCTAATTTGTTGGCCAGGCCTAAGGTCTGCCGTTGCTATGGTTTCATTCAACATCGGTACAGCTTTCCAATTCCTCTAGTGACATTTTGTACTTACGTGGTGGCTGGTGCGCTAGAGAGCTTCGGGTTTTTTCCTATATCTGCTCCACTTGCAGCCTGTGGTCTTCCCCTGGTACTATGCCTTGGAGGCCTGTCTCTTGCGAGTTACCAGTTCCGTCAGCTAGTGCATCAGTACTCAGGGCTTGATCTCGCTTCTCCCTGCAAGCACATTTCTCCCTTAGATTTTAGGCCTGTTGGTTGCCACGTAGCCTCAGTACTCTGACATGTTCAAGAAAGCTCATGAATTTGCTGCCATATGGCTTTTTTCCTTCTCAGTTTGGAATGATGCTCTTTCCATCTCTCCCTGAGCAGAAACCAAAGCACGCTCACCCTGAATGAGTTCAGTTCATCGATCAATATCTCTCCCTCAAGCACTACCACCCCAGAAGTGGAACATTTTCCCCAATTTCTCTAGCTGCTTCTAGCAGCTGGCATCAGTATATGAAGCTGATGAAAGGGCTTTATATCTTTGTTAGTCCTTGGCTTTCCATATTAACTTTTGAAAATTTCCCATCTTCCTCTATTTCAAAGCCTAATCTGCCCTCATAAGAAAGGTAAAAATATAAACTTAAAACCTTATCTTCTTGTTGGCTCTGGCACCCTGTACATAAGCTATGTACACAATGACTACTTACTATTTTCCTTTTGACTGGACTTATTTCTACTCAATTTCTAATATTTAAATTATAAGATTATCTTGAAGCTGCATACTTGTTTCTTTTGAGTAAGTTGTAATAACGATTTTTTTACTAGCTCTTTAAACTTGTAGGTCTTGAGATGTTAATAAAATCAAGATGCCCAAGTAACATTAGTTCTCCGAAGCTCTATCAAATGGCAGATCTTCCCTCTCACCCAAAAGACACGTCCTATGTGTGTCAGAGTCAAATACAGCATATAGCTAAGTAGTAGGATAATGTCAATTTCTAGAATAGCATCATAAATGCACAGAATTAGCTACAACTTGAATACAGCCTTTGAACCATGATAGTGATGGCACTTCCAGGCCAATGGTGGGTGATACGAAACTGAACAAAGCAGAAGGTAAGAAAGGATTTCCACTCTGACAAGAAATATAGAGGTCAGGACAAAAAACTGTGGCCCTAACATGAGGTCCTAGGCCTAAGCAGCAGTGAGCAGCACAAAGTGGACCACTTTCTTTAAATAAAGAAAAAATGTACAAATTTTAGCCGTCAAATCTCCCTGAAGAAGTCCCAATGCTAGGACATGGGATAATAACATACAGCAAGTCAGATACTTAAGATAGGAAATCTGATGGTTTCAAGGGACAAAAAAAGTTGTTTCTGTCTCGTGCCCTTACAGCTACAGCAAAAGAAACAAGCAGAGTGCTAAACCTCCTACCAAGGCAACAAGAAAAACCCACGGACTGGGCATGCTGTATTGGGAGGGCAGCCTCAGGGCTCCCTGTGATACCACCTGAAAGAGCAGTGGTTGGATGTTTCTGTTGTGTAAATCATGGCAAGTACCGAAGGATATAGCTATTATTATTTTTTATTCTTATTGACTTTAGAGAAGAAATTTCACCCCTACTGTGTAAATACCCACATCTGACAATGATAGAGACCATTAATAATATTCTGGTGACCAAACCTATGATGACTTCCAAAGTTATATTAACGTTCAGGAAGACAAGTGAAGGGAAAGCTAACTAAACTAAAAAAGTTAATATAACTTGGTCTCTACGTTATATCATAGATCCTTCCTCTGCTATGTAATGCCAGTAGGTTAACTTTTCTACACAATGTCAATCATCATGATTGATCCAATTCCTTAGGAACATTCCTTACCTCATAAACACGTATTTAAAAAAAAATCCCCAATTTTACATTCAGTTGAGGTCATAAATATTCTTCATTTGTTCTAAATGACAGAATTATTATGTTAATGTGCTTTTTAAAATCTGAAACATACTCTAAAATTAACTCTTTTGGGGCATCAGGGTGGCTCAGTCTGTTAAGGTGGGACTTCGGCTCAGGTCATGATCTCACAGTTCGTGAGTTGGAGCCCTGCTTCCGGCTCTGTGCTGACAGCTCAGATCCCGAAGCTGGCTTCCCAGATTCTTGGTCTCCCTTTCTCCCCCCCCCCCCCAAAAAAAAATTTAAAAAAATTTAATTAACTTTTTTGATTTATAGATACCTTATTCGGAAGAATCTATGAATCTGCTGGTGTTACCAAAAACATTAACTCTTTAGTGGAAATACACGGAAATACACTCTAATACCATTTAGCTTCCCGAGCAGTATTTGCTGCTGCCATTGTCATTATTGCTCTCATCACCCGGGCAAGGAAAGGTGAAAGGTGACAGCACTGGCCTGTGGCTTTCTGCTCACACGCCCACGTCACCCCAGGAGAGGGCAGAGCTGTGGGAGGAGGTCTGGGCGCTGCCCCGCTGACTCACCGCTAAGCCGTCCTGTGCGCATCGCCGTCACTTGCTTATCTGGTGACTTGGCCATTGACTCAATGTAGAGCTGCTGACCGAGATTCTTAATTTTGTTTAGACGGACGGAGACCTGCTGCAAAGTCAGCTGAGGGAAAAGAATGAGAGAAGGTGCTTCAGAAATTATAAACATGTACCTTAAAAGGGACACGAACAAAACACACGTAACTTCCGGTTCTCTGAGGACATGGCGGCCGAGAACACACTGACCACGTTAACTCACTTTCCTCCCCGAGCCTCGGCACGGCCAGTACAAATGAGACTTTACACACGTCTATTCGCAATACGGTAATCTTTAGAAATCGTACAATAAACCCAAATATCACCTTCCAAAGCTGGTATTTTCTTTTAACAGCCATTGTTTCAAACCAAAATGGGGTAAGCAGGGCGTCTGCGATCGAGTAAGGTCCAGAATCTCTCACAGGAAGTCACAGGCGCTGAGGTGCAGGAGCGGCGCACACGCGCTCCGAGGACGCAGAGGGTGGAGGGCGCGTCTGCGCGGACGCGACGTGGCTCTCGTACCGGCTCCCCGTGCGCGTGCGCGGCGCGGGGCCCGCCGGCCTCACTAGACGACGCGCTCCCGACGCGCTGCTCCCGCGAGGCGCTGCCGCCCGGGCTCCCGTAGCTGCCGGAGGCGCTCGTGTGAACCGGCTGAAGGGAAAAGGGGGCCGGGTGTCAGCGTTACGGGGTGCGGGCCGCCAGGGGACAGGCACAGCGGCTGGCACCCGAGAGTGTGTCTGAGATCACCGAACGCGAAGGTGAACGCTTCCGAAATCCTACGTGCGGTGGGTGAAGCTCCATGCTTCCGGCCCGAGGCTGACAAAAAAGACATTCCTCTCTCGCTCGGTAATTCTCAAGGGCAAGCAAAGTCTAGTTTTCTAGCCCGGTGGACGTTTCTAGAACAACAAGTCTTTAGAAAGCCACATGGTTATAAGAGAGGTCACAAAATAGGATAGTGAACTCTAGTAGTTCTTTATGCTGAGTTTGGAACAGGCGGAACAAATTAAATACCATACTTTTTTCCACGAACTTCCTTCACGAACCCTAGAGACTTTACAAAAGACGGTTTGGAAGCTACGGGGCGCACGGTTTTCTGTGTGACACCATCAGTAAACGCTTCGCAAGCTTATTAGTTGGGTCTCCAGTAGAAATCATTTTTGGCATCTGCTTTCAAGAAGTAGTTTTTGCCACGTTTGTTTTGGAGTAACCAGAGATGCTGAGACCTGCCATCCCTCTGCCCCCATCCTTTACGATTAGAATTATTGTTTAAAAAAATACGGCAAATCCCAGAAGTTGAGCCCATGGCTAGTGTTGGACATACAAGAAGGATGTTCTCATTTAGAAATAGCTTCCTTGTCTTACCTGCCTACTATGACTCGATTTGCTTAGAATGGGATCTTAAAAGAATGTTCTGTGCGTTTCAGTCAGGAACAAGATTAATAAAACTGAATTTAAAAAACAACCAGGAAAACAAAAACTCCTGGAACGCAGACGGTAAAGATTTCTCTCTCCTTGCGGTGTACCTTTGTGAAGTGACTTCACTATGAGCAAATGTTAAAATAAAACACGACTATGGAAATTTTGTGTTTGCTTTTTAAAATCTCACTTTACCTGTAAGAGAAGTTTGTGAATTTGTTCTTGCAATTCTGTTACATCTTTGTCATTATGGTTCGTCTTTTTTATTCGGGTCGCGAAAACATCCTCATTCATTCAGCGGACTCCTACAAGGTGCCAAGTGAAAGATGGAGTCAAGCAATTCAAAATGAATTTACAATAAAGTCTAAGGTGATTTTTTTTTACTTTTTAAAATTAAGAAAATTTTTTTAACGTTTTCAGGGGCAGAGAGAGAGGGAGACAGGATGGAAGCAGGCTCCAGGCTCCGAGCTGTCAGCACAGAGCCCGTTGTGGGGCTCGAACCCACGAACCGTGAGATCATGACCTGAGCAGAAGCTGGATACTCCACCAACTAAGCTACCCAGGCACCCCATGTCTAAGGTGACCTTTAAACAGAATGTTCAAATAATAAATCTGTACTTACACAAAGCAACTCTCTGACTTCAAACAGAAAATATAAAGCTAAAATTCCATTTATGGAGGCAGAGAAAATACTAAGAAACAAATGAGACATTAAGAGGCTTCTCTGGCTTGTCTAGAGCTCTAATCTTTCTTTCCGCAACTGTGTCAGCACTGAATTTGTAGAAACCTAAAATCAGTGACGAGTAACCTCTCTACCTACCAAAGTATCTTCACCAGCTACTGGTTTCAAAATTCAACGTTAACTGAATAACCTACGCTAGGAATTTTAAGACCCTAGGTCTGCCAAACAACATTTAATGTTTAACGTACCCAAGCACTTCAGTTATGTTATAAAGGTGGTTCTGTCACCCACCTATTGGTGAAAACGTGGCTGTCGTGGTACCCTTAGTCTTGTTTATAGTAGAGCCTTTTAAAACTACTACCTGAACACAGCCGGGGGCAGAAATGCCAGCAGAAATCATCGCGAAGAAGGGAAGGAACTGACTTCTATGCAGGAACTGACTTCTATGTATCTTTTATAACACACAGCAAGAATAACATTTTCTAAGCCCTTCCGACGCGCCAGGCACCGTTCCAGATGCTCTGGCAAGTATTACGTCCTTCACCAGAGTTGAAAACTTGCCCGAGGTCACCTAGCTGGTAAAGTCTAAGCAGGTGTTCACAAAGGGACCAGAGCCTGGGCTCCAGAGTGCACGTTTGCTACGGTGGTATACTGCCTCTCGGTACCTGAGTAACTAAGGTACCACTGATACGATCTACTGAGTCAGGCATGTATCTCCTGAGTCCTCCAAACCCTACAAAGCAGGAATCATCATGACGCCAGAGAGGTCTGGACCCTTGCCGAGTCACCTGACGCAGAAGCAGTAGTCAGGGTTCCAATCGACATGCCTGACTCCAAAGTCAACGCGTTCCTTTTTCCATTCTGCCATAGCCACTGTTTCTCGCAACTTAAACACACAGCCCAATTCCCTAAAAACTGAGACACTGTCCCAAAGACAGAAGTAATTATCCACAAACCACAGGATGTCGGCAGCGTCAGTCAGGAAGAGCTCTGCCTCCGGAGACCACCTCCCTCTTTGTCCAGACCCCCCCCCCCC